>NW_026930428.1:0-40645 GCF_032062105.1 Saccostrea cuccullata | reverse complement strand
GTATATTGTTTGATGGACTTTGAGATTGAATACTGTTCGTTATCTCCATATCCTTCTTCATGGAAGCCCTAGCCCTAACTGTTCAGAAGTAATGGTCAAGGTTATTTTTTTAAAAAGCAGGTCAAACTCCATGGTCAAGGTCAAAGTTTTGCTATCGAATGAAAGGTATTGTCACAAGGATTAAATATGTAAATTATGAATGCACTAGCCCCAACCCTTTAAATTTTATGGTCAAGGTTTGCTTTTTAAAAGTAGGTCAAACTCCAAAGTCAAGGTCAAAGATCAAAGTTGTTGGTGTCCAATGAAGGGTCTTTTCATGAGAATTACATTTGTGAAGTATGAAAGCCCTACCCCTGATAGTTCAAAGGTTAAAGTTAAAGTTTTTTTTTACAAGTACGGAAATCTCCATGGTCAAATAAATTCAAGCGCTTGCACTTGTCATAAAACAAGATGTGTTTGTGAAACACTGATGCCCCCGAATGGCAACATAGTGAAGATTAAACTTTTCTTAGATGCAAAGTTAATATATTGGTACCCAAAGTAGGGTATCCTAACTGGAAATACAATTGTAAAAAATGAAAGCCCCATCACCATCTGTTCCCAAGTTATAACCAGGCTAAATTTTTTTTTCATAAGTACATTACTTTTCAAAATCAAGGTCAGAAGGTCAAAGTTATTGGTATCCAATGAAAGGTCTTTCCACAAAAATCATATTTTTGAAGTATGGAAACCCTAGCCCTAACCATTCAACAGTTATGGCGAAGGAAAAAAAGATTTTAATAGTATGTAAAACTCCTAGATCAAGGTCAGAAGGTCAAGGTTATTGGTATTGAATGAAAGATTTTGTCACAAGAATTACATATGTGAAGTATGAAAGCCCTAGCTCTTTCTCATCAAAAAATAGTGCCAAGATTAATGTTTTTAAGTCCCGAAATCTCCAAGGTCAAGGTCAAACGGTCATGGTTTTGGTATCCGCTACATGCCCTTGCTACAAAAAATACGTATGTGAAGTATGGAAGCTCTAGACCTAACCGTTCAAAAGTTATGGCCAAGGTTAGGATTTTTTAAAAGTAGGTCGAACTATAAGGTCAAGGTCTAAAGGTCAAAAGTCTCGATATCAAATGAAAGGTCTTGTCACAAGGATTAAATATGTAAAGTATGAACGCATTAGTTCTTACCCTTTAAAAGATATGGTCAAGGTTTATTTTTTGAAAGTAGGTGAAACTCCAAGGTCAAAAGGTCAAAGCTCTTGGTATCCAATAAAGCGTCTTCATACAAGGATTATATATGTGAAGTATGAAAACTCTAGCACTTACCGTTCAAAAGTTATTGCCGAGGTTAAAGTTTTTTCATTAGTACGTATATCTCTTAGGTCGAGTTTAAAAGGTCAAGGTTGGTGGTATCCAATCAAAGGTCTTGCCACAAAGAATATATATGTGAAGGATAACTGTCCTAGTATCTACTGTTCAAAAGTTATGGTCAAAGTAAAACTTTAAATTTCTTGTGTAAAAATGGGTCAAATTCGAAGGTCAAGGTCAAAAGGTCAAATTTGGTGGAACCCAAAGAAAGGTCTTGTCACAGGAAATACACATGTAAAATATGAAAGTCACAGCTCCACTTAATCAAATGTTATGGGCAAGGTAAAAGTTTTTGCGGAAAACAGAGAGACAGAGTGACAGACAGACAGACGGACACGAAAAAAACTATATATCCCCGAAACTTCGTTTACGAGGGCATAAAAATACAAATGTGATATTTTGTTTTTTTATTCACACCCGAAGAGTCATTTTACAGGTAACGAATATTTGCAATCATCAAATGTTTTGAAAAGCATAGTGATGTGCTTTTAAAATCTTTTTGGGTTAATATAATAAAAGGTTGAAATATTCTACCTCTGTGTGTGTTTTTGTAATATCTGCATGCATATTTCCCACAGAAACAATGACCTTTTAACACGCGCAAGTGCAGGTCTAAGAAAACGAAAGTATGTCGACAAATACGTCTAAATCAAAATTTTTGATAAGCTGGCGATCCAGATTGAGTATGTAATCAATATTTAGGGTAAATACAAAAAGATAGAATAATAAATTAAGGTCATACGTAACATAGTTTGAATTTTATTGGGTTCTTCCCTGGAGTTGAAGAGTTCCACAAAACGAAGGACATATGTGCAATATTTTTTAAGCCTATACATGTATATGGATTTATACACCTCTACTTAAACAATTTTTGATAAAAAAAAAAAAAACAAAAACTGGGGCCCGTTACAAAAGGACTTACGACTTAAGACCAAATTTAATTCTTAATATAACTTTTTAATTAACATTATATCGAAATTAATTTTAAAAAATTTAAAAAGAAAGTAGTAAGAAATATTTACACACCCAATTTCAAAGAGATTAATTAAAATTGCAAAAATTTACAACAATCTGAGGTTTTTGGTCTTAGTCGTGAGTTCTTTTGTAAAAGGGGCCCCTGGAATTTATGTTTTTTTTAATTTTGGTACATTTTTTTGATTAATGCAAAAAATTTAAAAATTTTATTTCATTTTAAAAACCCCTGGTAATGCATGCTGATTTTTGTTTAAGAACATGTAATGGTATTATTAGTTTAAATTTAGAATATCTTGAAAAATCATCAGTAGGTAAGGTACGTTGCGCATGTCCTTAAACAAAAAATGACTTTGAATGACCTCAACATTTAAACCAACAACTTGTGTTTTTCTTAGTTACGACTCACGAATTTTGGAAGAACGAAAAAAGCCGTTTTACGGGATGCAAATCAAAAAAAAAAAAAAAAAAAAAAAGCTGAAAGAATTGAAAATAGTATAAAAAAAATATTTGTTTTTGAAAAACTGATGCCCCCGTATGGCAACATAGCGAAGGTTAAGCTTTCTCCAATGCAGATCAAATATGTTGGTACCAATTAAGGCCTTTTTACAAGAAATGCAAAATACACAAGATGAAACACACCCTTTAAGTCCGGTTTAATGGTGGCTTATAGGTCCTTAATGGTGGTTTAATGGTTGTCTTTAAGTCACCATTAAGTCACCATTAAGTCACCATTAAGCACCTTTAAGTAACATTTACACCACCATTAAGTTACCATTAAGCCAACTCAAAGTCCTTAATGGGTGCTTAAATGTAGCTTAATGGTGGCTTACAGGTCCTTAATGGTAACTTTTAGACCACCATTAAGTCACCATTAAGCTACCATTAAGCTAGACTTACAGGTGCTTAATGTACAAACTCCATTAAGCTACCATTAAGCCACCATTAAGCCACCATTAAGTCACATTACGCAGTCGATAATAATGTTTATATGGGTGAAAAATTATTTTTATAGTGATTTGTTATCAATATTATAAATGTAGAGTTCGCACATATCTTGATTTGGTAAAAATAATGAAAAAGAACGAAATTCAAAATTATAAAGAAAAAAAAAAGCGCCAGAGTCGGGGCGCGAACCCATAACCTTAGGGTTGCAAGGCGAAAGCCTTAACCATTATGCTATCGCCGCTCTTGATAAGATAGGAAAATTTTAAATATTTAACCTTTATTTTTTTTTTCAAAATTTGATTGGACCTGTAAAAGTATTTACTAGTATTTTGTTAAATAGTCTCGTTTTCCCCAGACTCTCGCTCTCGAGATTTTGCCCGAGCGAGAGTCTGGTCTGATTCCTGTTTAATTTTTGTAACCAGTAGAGGTCGCTAAACCGGCTAACAAGATGGCGACTCCCATGAAAATACATGTGAGAATTTACTTTTTAAACAAAGATATGTGCGTTTTTTTGTTCCTTGTAAAGAAGATAGAGGTATTTTATTATAAAACCAGATAAAAGTAAAGGCGCAGCCTCTGACTTTTTAAAAAATACAGATCTTAGCATCGAAGAGAATGTATCAGCCAATGAAAATCCATACCGATTTCTCAGTAAGCCTCGATTTGAAATTACAAAAATTAAATAGGAATCAGACCAGACTCTCGCTCGGGCAAAGTCTCGAGAGCGAGAGTCTGGGGAAAACGAGACTATTTGTTGAACGTTTCCAAAAGTTTTGAATTGATTTATTAATCACATTATAAACAATTCTTTTTGTGGATCTTTTTGAAAGGCTTAAATCACATTAATATTTCTACATTGAGTTCGGCTTTTAGATTGATGTAATTTGATTGAGTTCTTCGCTCTGTTATTCGAAAATTTTATACATGTAAGCATTAAATCATGATTAAAAATAAATTAATTATAGATAAAACACAAAAATCTATCATCGAAAAAGAAAGACGAAAAAACAGATTCTACTTTTTTTTTTAATACACTGCGGATATTAACGGTTTCTGTGTCAACAATTTAGTGACAATCCTCGCTTAAGAGTTACCTGGTTAATTACGTTTACAAAAACTTTTTTTTAGAATATCATATTCAATTTCAATTCTTTTTGTATCATAATGGGTATCAAAATAATTGACTTTTTACGATGAATCTTAATTTTTAATTTGTTTTATTATGCTTGCGTTAAATTTAAATTTTGTAAAAATAATTGATCATCAAAATCTGTCAGTGTACGTTGTGTATGTATAGTTTCCTGTTATATAGTTAACCAGGGACGGCGGACACCTAATTAAGGTCTATTGTCTGACCAGTCGGTGTACTGTACACTGATAATCCGTTAATCTTACCCCGTTTCTCAATGTGTATAAATCTGGTCGGATGTCTTGTTTAATAGTCTGATCGGCTGTTCTTCTAAAAATTGATTTTGAAATAACAATCATTGAAGACCGACTACATTTTGACAGATACTTACCGCTGCATTTAAAAAAAAATAGCGAATTAATTAAAATTATTCATGATGTAAAAGCAGTGACCTATATAGGTCCCTGGTAAAATTCAATATTTTAAAACTAAACATTTGTAAACCAGTAGCCCCCCCCCCCCCCAAAAAAAAATAAAATAAAGAAAACGATTTTTTTTTCATGAGATTATATGACTTAAAGTTATATTCCCGTGAATTCTGTAGCGGAATGTTTCTTTTAACACATGAAATATAAACACCATTTTTAAAAAAATAGTAATATGTATTTTGTGTTCATGTATAAAGATAATTTTAAGAACAAATTGATTTTGGGTATTGAAAATTTAAGATATTTCACAAGGACTTGCTCCCGGCGTGTAATAATTATTTATTTTTAAAAATCATATACACTAAAAAAAAACCCGCATGTAATAATGATTTATTTAAAAAAAAAAATAATACACAGTACTGATAAAGGATGTCTTGTTTTATTATCACTGTAAATGATTTAAACAAAATAATTATTAGACACCGGGAGCAAGCCCCTGTGGCTATTAGCTAACTTTGTTCTCAGTGATCAAGTTTATGCAGGTTGTTAAAAAACTCGTAGAAATTACGATCGAGACAAAATTATGAGTTGGAATAGATTTTGCGTAAATGATATTAAAACAATTAAAAGTTACTTAAGATTCTATATAAGATGCTTAAAAGTTTAAGTTTGACCATTAAGTCACCATTAAGTTCAGCTTAATGGTGGCTTAATGGTAGCTTAATGAAGTTTGGACATTAAGCACCTGTAAGTTGCAGCTTAATGGTGGCTTAATGGTGGCTTAAAGGAATTAACTTCTTTAAGCCACCATTAAGTCACCATTAAGCTACCATTAAGCGATTGCTTAAAGGTGGTCTTTCGTCTTGTGATATAAAACGCTAGCTACACCTATTCCAGGGTTATGACCAAGGTTAACATTTTATAATACAGGACAAACTGCATTTCAAGGGGAAAGGGTCAAGGTTGTTGGGTTCTAAAGAAAGGCTTTGTCTCAAAGATTACGTATGGGAAGTATGAAAGCGCTGGCCCTTACCCTTCAATAGTTATGACCAAGGTTAAAGGTTTGTAAAAAGTACGTCAAACTCTAAGGTCAAGATTCTTGACATCCAATGAAAGGTCTTGTCACAAGGATTCCACATGTGAAATATGAAAGCTCTAGCCCCTACTGTTCAAAAGTTATGGTCAAGGTTAAAGTTTGTTAATAGTAAGTCAAATCCAAGGTCAAGGTCAAAGGATCAAAGTTCTTGATATCAAATGAAAGGTCTTGTCACAGGGATTAAATTTGTGAAGTATGAATGCCCTAGCCTGAACCCTAAAAAAATATGGTCAATGTTGTTTTTTTAAAGTTAGTGGAACTCCAAGGTCAAGGTCAAAGGGTCAAGGTTCTTGTTATCCAATGAAAGGTATTTTTATCAGAACTATATATGTGAAGTATGAAAGCCGTAGTTGTTACTGTTCAAAAGTTATAGCCAAGGTTAAAGTTTTTTCATAGGTAAAAAAAAATCTCCAAGGTCAAGGTCAAAGGGTCAAGGTAGTTGGTATCAAGTGAAAGGTCTTTTAACAAACATTACATATGTGAAGTATAAATGTCCTGGTGTCTACTGTTCAAAAGATATGGCCAAAGTAAAATTTTAAAATTTTCATGTAAAAGTGGGTCAAAATCCAAGGTCAAGGTCAAAAGGTCAAATTTGGTGGTACCCAAAGAAAGGTCTTGTCACAAGGAATACACATATGAAATATGAAAGTCATAGCTCCACTAAATCAAAGGTTATGGGCAAGGTTAAAGTTTCTGCGGACAGACAAACAGACAGAGAGACAGACAGACAGACAGACAGACAGACGGACACGACTAAAACTATATGCCCCCGAAACTTCGTTTACGGGGGCATAATAATTTATAAGCAAAGATATTCAATGAAAATTACGTCTCAGAGATGGATGATTTGATTTTGATAACGCATGTCAGTAAAACTTTCTCATAAAATGCAACATTTTCATATTGTTTTGTTTTAGAAAAAAAATCATTCGAATTAACAAGTAATGCTTATATAGTTTATGTAGAATTTTATTGAAGGTATATGTCTACTAAAATTTCGAACTATTAGGTCAGCAACAATAGCACTGTTTACCTCGAGGCGATAGATGATTGACACACCGAGAAGCCAAACTTTGAATGTGCTGATGATGAGAATCAGGTAACAACTACCGGGGTAACAATAGTTTAATTAAATTATAATTTGGTAGAACTTTCTGGATCGATCCTACCAAGTGCAGTGCTAGTGTGTTTATAAAATCCAACAACTCTTCGACATTACGTAATCGCACGTTCCGATATACATGTACTTATGTAAAAGCTTTAAACACACACAAAAAATATTTTGAAAACTGTTAGCGCACAACAAAGGCGCTAAAATTAGTAGTGCGCCAAATATTCTCGTTTTACAGTATGTAAAGTAGAAATGTCCCGGTGTCTATTGTTCAAAAGATATAGCCAAAGTAAAAATTTGGAATTTTTGTGTAATAGTGGGTAAAACTCCAAGATTAAGGTCAAAAGGTTTCATTTGGTGGTACGCAAAGAAAAGTCTTGTCACAAAGAATACACATGTGAAATATGAAAATCATAGCTCCACTAAATCAAAAGTTTCTGGCAAGGTTTTTGCGGACAAACAAACAACCAGACAGATAGAGAGACAGCTAGACAGACAAACAGGAAGACGGACGGATACGACAAAAACTATTTACCCTCGAAACTTCGTTTACGGAGGCATAGAAATTACGTAAACAAAAACTATTTTCGTTTTTCATTGGATTCCAAGAAATTGCTTAGTATCCTTTGGTGGCTTCCAATTTAAAAAAAGAAAATCTATAAACATCTCACTGCTGTAGGAAATTTCCTCCAGGCACGCTTTACAAAACACGTCTTATATACCGTAATCAAATTACAGTAACTTTTATGCAACCTCTGTGCAAGTAAGAGAAAGAAGAATATTAATAAATGCTATATCTTCTGTCTAAAACGTGATAAGGACCTTGTGAATGTGGTTTATGTACAAAATGTTGAATATTCTAGCCGGAAAAATTGTGTGCCTGGATAATTTGTTACGTTAGTGCAAGGACAGATTGGAAGGTAAGATTTTCTTTAAAACAACAGGCTCTGAATTAAAACTAAAAGGTAAGGTAAAAAAAACGTTATGAATAAGAATTGAGTATTTGAACGGTAATTCTTTCTTTCTTTCTTTTTTGAAAAATGATTGAGAATCTCGGTATTGTATACCATATACCAAAAAACCATTCTGGTTGCTTAATTTTTTTTAAAGTTACCATTCTACTTTTCAAGAAACTTTCTTATTTTTTGAAGACTAGCAAGCTTTGTATAGTCAAGGAAATATATGATCTGAGCTGGAATTGAGTAATATAATTGACAGAAAACAAGGACTTTAGACTTTTGTTGGTATGTTCACTTGACTACCATCCTATGATGAAACGTTGATCGAATCAAAGGAAAAAATATATTTTAAAGTATGGTGATGGATTTGGTAATGAATTTAATGATAATTGTAATGAAGATGATGATATTGTGGTTTCTATAAAAAAAATATTATATCTGAAAGGGAGGTCATAATCCTTAAAATAACACAAAGAGTAAACACAGAGAAAAGAAGATGTGTTTGTGAAACACTGATGCCCCTGTATGGCAACATAGCAAAGGTTAAGCTTTGTCAAATTCAGATCAAATATTTTGGTACCAACGTTTTTCACAAGAAATGCAAAATATAAAACACTAGCTACATCTGTTCCAGGGTTATGACCAAGATTAACATTTCATAATATAGGACAAACTTTGGGTCAAGGTCAAAGGGTCAAAGTTGTTGGGTTCTAAAGAAAGGCCTTGTCTCAAAGATTACGTGTGGGAAGTATGAAAGCGCTGGCCCTTACCGTTCAAAAGTTATGGCCTAGGTTAAAGTTTGTAAACAGTAGGTCAAACTCTAAGGTCAAGGTCCAAGGGACAACTTCTTGATATCCAATTAAAGGTCCTGCACAAGGTTTACACATGTGAAACATAAAAGTTCTAGCCCCTACTGTTCAAAAGTTATGGTCAAGGTTAAAGTTTGTAAAAAATAAGTCAAACTCCAAATTCAAGGTTAAAGTTCTTGATAATAAATGAAAGTTCTTGTCACAAGAATTAAATATTTGAAGTATGAATGCCCTAGTCCGAACTCTTAAAAAATTATGGTCAATGTTGTATTTTTGAAGTAGTTCAAACTCAAAGGTCAAGGTCAAAGGGTGAAGGTTCTTGGTACCCAATGGAAAGTCTTTTTATCAGGATTATATATGTGAAGGATGAACGCCCTAGTACTTATTGTTCATAAGTTATAGCCAAGGGTAAAGTTTTTTCATAGGTACGGAAACCTTCAAGGTCAAGGTCAAAAGGTTAAGGTTGTTGGTATCCAATGAATGGCCTTTTCACAAAAAATACTTATGTCAAATATAAATGTCCTGGTATTATTATCATGTAATATAAAAATAAGTGGGTGTTGTTTTAAAACTTCAAGTGTTTGTGGATATTTATAAAAATGTGTCCCCTCACACCTCCAGGCACGCTTGACAAAATATACTTTGCATGTGGTATTATCATTACTTCTTATGTCCCGTAATCAAATTACAATTACTTACATGCATCCAGTGGGAAAGCCTGGGATATAATTAGTCCGTAAATAATACCCTAGAGTGCAAGAAAAAAGAATGTAGACCACTAAAAAATACTAACGATTAACTGTGCAAGTAAGAGAAAGAGGATTATGCATAACTTCTATATCTTCTGTCTAAAAAGTGATAAGGACGTTGTGAATATTTAGTATTGAGTATCTCGGTATCGTATTTAAAAAATCCTTCTAGTTGCTTAAATTTTCTTTTAAATTTACCATTCTTTTTTTTAAAAAAAAAACTTCCTTATTTTATGAAGACTAGCAAGTTTTGCATAGTTAATAGAATATATGATATGAGCTGGAATTCAGTAATATAATTAATTGACAGAAAACAAAACTTTAGACTTTTGTTGGTATGTTCACTTTTCTACCATCCTGTGATGCAACATTGATCAAATCAAATGAAAAAGATATTTTAAAGTATGATGATGGAGATGGTTATGATTTTTAATGATAATTATAATGGAGATGATGATATTGTGATTTCTATTAAAAAAATCATTATCTCAGAAAGGGAGATCATAATCCTTAACATACATGTAAAACAAAGAGAAAAATAAAGAGAAAAAAAAAATTAAAATAAATAAACAAATGCAAATAATAGTAAGTGCTTCTTAATATCGGGACAGACTGAACAATATTTACTATGGAATAATACATAGTTTACGACACACCATTTTCTTTAATTCAAAGTAATTATTTACGTTACTTGTCTTACATTTACAGGGACTGTTATGTCTCATAAAAGTACTAGCTAACATCATGACTTTTAAGGTTCAGTATTCTAGTAAATAAATGTTGTTTTGAGACGTTCTAAAAATACATTCTTTTAGAAAAAAGAAGAAAAAAACATGAAAAATATCTGCTTTAAGATCTTTTAAGTAGCAGTCATCTTATCCAGAGATGGGGTGTACGATGAAAAACCAATACATTTTTTGATAAAAATGGAGCTGTTGGACACCTGAAGTAGTCGGACGGTGACTGAGGCCATTTGGCAAGACGGTGGGGGTCATCGGTAGTAAATATGTTTTAGTTAAAAATTTCTCAACCGATGCACCACATCGATCATCATCGGCAACCCATCATTAAGAGATTTTTCAAGGATTGGCGATGTATGGTCGACCATCGTCAACTGTCCTTTGAATCTGAGGTCATCAGGTAAGGGGAGGTAAGTGGTAGGCAACAGACATCGACCAAGAATCGGACTATGGGCCAAACATTAGTCCATAGTCTACCGACGTACGAACGATTTTCACCGATGTATGAGCAATGAAATATGATTAGCAATGCCTACCTTGGCCTTTATAAGTCCGGCCGGCGACTACACAATCATCGTTCCACATCAGCTCCACATGTAGTAGTCCTTAAAGTATCAGTCGCATTATCCAAAGATAGGTAAAGGATGGGCAACCAATGTTTTTTTTTTTTATAAAAATGACGTGGTTGCCGGCCGGACTTATAAAAGGCCCGGCAAGGCATTACTAATCATAAAACGATGTTGCAGGGTAATCGGCCAATGTTTATTACATCGCTCATACGTACATTGGTAAACATCGTTCGTACGTCGGTTGACTATGGGCCAATGTTGATCGAATATCAACCCCCGATGACCTCAGATTCAACGAACACTTGATGATCCTCGGCTTTACGTCGGTCAATCCTTGAAAGATGTGTTAATGATGAGTTACCGATAAGCAGCAATGTGAGGCATAGTTGGAGACATCGCTGATTTCTAACTTCAACTTATTTTCTACCGATGACCCCCACCGGTTCGCCAAATGACCTCAGTCGCTGTCCGATTACTTAGGTGTCCGACCGGCAACTATGCCATTTTTATCAAAAATGCACCGGTTTCTCATCGTTTACCTTATCACTGGATAAAGTGACTGATACTTTACTTCACACAATCGGCGGGATTAGCTAAATCTCATTTGCATTTGTTGGTTTTCAACATTAATGTTTGTCAAAAGAAATAAAGCAAATGACCTCAGGCAAACAGTTTGGTTCTTGGGTCCAACAAAATGCATGTTGCCCTTGAACCCAGTCAGTAAATGTATTAATTTTTCATTTTACTGTTTGTTGTAATTCATGAGTGAAGAAAAATCATACAAGAAAGTAAATTGTATCCTTTTTTGCTAGATGTCTTCTCTCTATTTATTTATTTTTTTGACTGCGTTTTACATGCTAGGAAGAATTAAATATTATTATTTTACAGAGCACCGGTGAAAGTTGCAGACTATGAATAATTTATCTTGAA
Organism: Saccostrea cuccullata; assembly: GCF_032062105.1. Taxonomy (NCBI): domain Eukaryota; kingdom Metazoa; phylum Mollusca; class Bivalvia; order Ostreida; family Ostreidae; genus Saccostrea; species Saccostrea cuccullata. The sequence continues at coordinate 28,847 of NW_026930428.1, read as the reverse complement.
ACGTTGCATGAAAAGAAAGACAACTCTTCTGAATTTGATACATGCTTTTCCAACTCGTCTCGTACGGTTTAACACAAGGAAATAATTTCATCACATGTTACTCTATAGCTTTAATTAAATCAATTAATCAACCAGACTCTCACCAGATAATTATTGAAAGCGAAAATAAAGATTAATCCTTGGTCACAGCTTTTGAGATAAAGAAGAAATACGCCATATATGACTTTCAAGAAAGTAAATTGACAGTAAACATACTTACACTTTTCACATGTTGACAAGCAGACTACATACCTTCCAGGAAGTGTATGATGCGTTATATGATGATGAACTATGACAAAATAGGTTCATTTTGATTGGTTATTTCCTTGCATAAAACCTTAAACCTTGTTTTTCCTGACTTTTTTTGTCATTTATACTTTTAGGTATTACACATGAGAAACTGATTTAAAAACCTTTACATTTCAGCTTTGTAGAAAAAAACTTTCGAACAAATAAGCCACTAGGACTTTCTACTTTAATGTTTTAGTCATTACAGAACATGCTAATACATACAATGCATGATTTATAATGGTCTGACATTTTTCTTTAAAGCAAAAAAAAATATATAGATATATATATAAATAATTAAAAATAAAATAAACATTTTGATATACCAATCATAATCTTTGTATTCTTTGAACCCCCATTATAATGACGAATACTTGCATCTTGAAAATACATACATTTGCCGAAAATCTGCTAAAATAGAGCCATTTTCAAAATGTTTTATATCAGCTGTTCTGATAATCCACTCACTCGGGGCCTACACTATCTTCGGTAATGTATAAAAACAATGATATGTGCATAGTTAGACTAAATATTTTTATTCCCCCTATTTATCTATATAAACTATATGATATTCAGCAAATATGTTTATGTTATAATAAATGCATGAATTACTTAGATATCCTCTGAAATCTCGAAATCAATCAATTTCAAAAATCTCTTTGTAGAAAGGGAACTGAACATATTTTAGCAATAACTCAGTTTCCGAAAAATAATCTGAATATATGATACCAAATAAGCTCAGCGATGTTACATAACTTCCTTAAGGACCGATACGGAAAATGTGACCCGGCTTAGCATCGTTTTAATATGTAATACTTTTTTTTTTTTAGAAAATTGTATCAAACCAACTGAATATATGTAGAAATTTAATATAGCTATTCATAATGGATAGGACTGGGCCCTAGTTATTTAAGGAATCGCTGTCTAGTTAGGAGAGTATGCCAGGGACATCAACAATAGTGGGAAACATGGGATAATTTTGGCATAACGGGCTTCGCCCGGTATGCCAAAATTATCCCATGTTTCCCACTATTGTTGATGTCCCTGGCATACTCTCCTAACTAGACAGTGATTCCTTATATTTTCATTTCATTGTGAAATAAAATAGTAGACATAGACTTTAAAAATGTAGACATAGACTTAAATTACACGAGGACTTCCATGCCAATTTCAATAGTCCTCGCCCAATGACGTCAAACACCTAATCAGCCGCACGAGATTTACATGCACATTTTACCTCCTTAGCTTCAGACACAGAGACAGATGCGCACGAGATTTGCATGCATTTTAGGCCTCCTTAGCTCCTGACCCATCGATCTGCCTAATTTACATTCCGGCAGAATTATCAAGAAATAAACTCCGACAACTTTCAAAGAGTTATCGCAGAGAAAAAAATTAGAAATGCAAATATCAAATATAAATGTCTTGGTATTACTATCATGTAATATAAAAAGAAGTGGGTGGTGTTTTAAAAACTTCAAGTGTTTGTGGATATTTATAAAAAAAAGTGTCACCTAACACCTCCAGGCACGCTTGAAAAAATATAACTAGCATGTTGTATTATCATTACTTCTTATATCCCGTAATCAAATTACAGTTACTTATATGCATCCAGTGGGAAAGCCTGTGATATAACTAGTCCGTAAATAATCCCCTAGAGTACAAGAAAAAAGAATGTAGAACACTAAAAAATACTTACGATTTACTGTGCAAGTAAGAGAAAGAGGATTATGAATAAATTCTTTATCTTCTGTCTAAAAAGTGATAAGGACGTTGTGAATATTGAGTATTGAGTATCTCGGTATCGTATTTAAAAAATCCTTCTAGTTGCTTAAATTTTCTTTTAAATTTACCATTCTGTTTTTCAAAAAAACTTCCTTATTTTATGAAGACCAGCAAGTTTTGCATAGTTCATAGAATATATGAGCTGAGCTGGAATTCAGTAATATAATTAATTGACAGAAAACAAAACTTTAGACTTTTGTTGGTATGTTCACTTTTCTACCATCCTGTGATGCAACACTGATCAAATCAAATGAAAAATATATTTTAAAGTATGATGATGGAGATGGTTATAATTTTTAATGATAATTATAATGGAGATGATGATATTGTGATTTCTATAAAAAATCATTATCTCAGAAAGGGAGATCATAATCCTTAACATACATGTAAAACAAAGAGAAAAATAAAGAGAAGAAAAAAATTAAAATAAATAAACAAATGCAAATAATATTTAGTGCTTCTTAATATCGGGACAGACTAAGCAATATTTACTATGGAATAATACACAATTAAAGTCACACCATAGAACATTTTCTTTAATTCAAAGTAATTATTTACCTTACTTGTCTTACATTTACAGGGACTTTTATGTCTCATAAAAGTACTAGCTAACATCATGACTTCTAAGGTTCAGTACTCTAGTAAATAAATGTTGTTTTGAGACGTTCTAAAGATACATTCTTTTAGAAAAAGAAGAAAAAAACATGAAAAAATATCTGCTTTAAGATCTTTTAAGTAGCAGTCATCTTATCCAGAGTTGGGGTGTACGATGAGAAACCAATACACTTTTTGATAAAAATTGAGCTGTTGGACACCTGAAGTAGTCGGACGGTGACTGAGGCCATTTGGCGAGTCCGTGGGGGTCATCGGTAGAAAACATATTTTAGTTAAAAATCAGCGATGTCTCCACCGATGCACCACATCGATCATCATCGGCAACCCATCATTAAGACATCCTTCACGGATTGGCGATGTATGGTCGACCATTGTCAACTGTCCGTTGAATCTAAAGTCATCGGGTGAGGGGGGTGAGTGGTAGGCAACAGACATCGATAACAAGCTCAGCGATGTTACTTAACTTCCTTAAGGACCGATACGGAAAATGTGACCCGGCTTAGTATCGTTTTAATATGTGATACTTTTTTTTTTTCCAAAATTGCATCAAACCAACTGAATATAAATTTGATATAGCTATTCATAATGGATAAGACTGGGCCGTAGTTATTACCATTTATATCGCATGTATCAGCTGTTTGTCACGTTACTTGTATAAAAATAGAATTGTTAAGCTGAAGGTAGGAAATGAGGATAGTGCTAGGGTATATGCTTGTTAATCAAGAGAAATAATGATATACATTAAATGATGTTTAAATCCTCTACCCCAAAAGTGCTGGGAGCTAGTCTGTGCTGTTTGCAAAGTACTGAAAATTTTCCAAAAATGCTTTAAATCGCTAAAAATTTCCACTTCGCTTAAATTCTGTTATAAACAAAAAGAAGGATATGCAGACTAGGATCAGCTCCCAGCACTTTTCAAAATATACACTATAAAAGCAATAAATATTCCATGTTTCAGCTCAAACAAAATGGTCTATGCTCTTGCACTTTTGATGTAAATCAAGAATGGGCTTATGTTTTAGCGATATTCTCAAAATTTCTTTTCCCTGTGCAGCTCCAATCTACTAGATAAATTCATATTTTATACAAATTGTATTTAATAAATTATTTTCTTTTCGATTTAATAATTAGGTTAAAAGATAAACGATGATATCAAATTTATTTTTAAAAATCTTATAATTATTAAACCAGTGAATCTAATCCTCTGGATCATCTGTGCTGCGTCATGTAAAGGCTGATGACGTCATAATTATTTGACGAAGACTTTCTTGCATTATATGATTGTATTGTTATCAAGAATTATAATTTTACAAAATTTATACATAATTGAAAAAAATACTTAAATTCAAGTTGTTATTTACGCATCATCATGTTGTTAATTAATTTTTGTGGCTTGTAAAATTTTCATGACGTCACAATTTAACTTCCCATACGGTGTTCAAGGAATGTGAATTCTGACCCTTCCTTAATTAACATTACTGAGAGCAAACTACTGGTAAAGCAATTGAATTGATTTTCTTTACTTGGCATATGAAGGTAAAGGTCAATATTGTTATATTTTAAAATAATTTTTACAAGTATTTTAAGAAATTCTGTTGATAAAAAATTGTCAAATTATGATTTTATTGCCTTTTTATTCGATAAGAGTACATTTATTCTGCCGGGTCATGGCAAGACGAGGATTTTTTTCATAGTCAAACAAATAAACCTATTAGATTAAATAATTATGATGTTGCGAAGCTTTAATAAAAAATCAAAAACATCTCTACAAATCTGTACTGCTTAAAAGGAAAGTAGTTCTTTTGAAAAATTATTTGCCGCGTAACTTTAAAATACAGTGTCTATATATTTACATTAGTTTTAATTTATTTTGAAAATTAAAGTGATGTATATATACTATATAGAGAATAAAATGTGACGATTAAAGTTTGCTTGCATGCAATAAAAAATGAGTTAAAGTTTACTGGATGAAATATATATTAATATATACAGAATGAATGTGAATATAAGAATTATTCATAAATTGGATGCATCTGCATTGCTTGAAAATGCTTACATATCATACATCTCAAGAAGGAAAAAATCAAACAATTTTCAACAGCTAAAAAAATATTGCTACAAAGTTTTTTTTACATTAGTTTTAATTTATTTTGAAAATTAAAGTGATGTATATATACTATATAGAGAATAAAATGTGACGATTAAAGTTTGCTTGCATGCAATAAAAAATGAGTTAAAGTTTACTGGATGAAATATATATTAATATATACAGAATGAATGTGAATATAAGAATTATTCATAAATTGGATGCATCTGCATTGCTTGAAAATGCTTACATATCATACATCTCAAGAAGGAAAAAATCAAACAATTTTCAACAGCTAAAAAAATATTGCTACAAAAATTAGTTTTTTTTGGTTGTTGTTTTTTTCTTTGCAACGTGCAGGTTTCTCCGTTAAATCCTAACACTACATGGTATACATCTGTTTAGGCAATCTGGAATAAATATGATGAATATGAACATATTATTATAACAGTTTTTTCTGTCTAACACATCATTATTGGTTTCTAAAGATATTTTGAAACTCAGGTTACATATGTATATTCAACCAAAACTTATTTTTGAACCACATAGTAATTATAATAAACAAGACTTATAGGGGCTATAAGTTGAGTTGTCTCAGGTAAAATTTGATATGTAAAAATTGAAATTAAGACTTTTTGGAAATGTTCTTACATAGATACTGAATGTAAACAAGTATATTTACGAGCAGAATACTCGATATATAGATATATTATAAAAAAGAAACATTTCGTCTTGGAAACTGGAACAATAGTAATTGATTCTTGATATTTTGAATGTACAAATTCGTTTGTTTTAAAGTTTCCACCAATTATAATAGTAAATTGAATTTAAAATATATATTTATAAAAAAAAAATACCCTGAACTAGAAAGTACTCATTTTTATTGGTTTAATTACATTCTGTCATCAAATACAATTCATAAAATTTAATTCATTAAAATAATAAAAATTGATAGGAGAGGAAGTTTTATATCTGTTCAGACGTGCAAATTTGCATTTTATTTTTTCAACCATGTAAATATCACAATTTTCTGAATATATATATATTGTGATTTATAGTCTTACCAGGTTTTCTAATTCCTCTGCGTCTGTTGGTTCCAAAGCACCTTCCTGAATCCATTCTTTAAATTAGAAAAGCTACATGTAATATGTATATAAACATTTTTGGTGAGATAAGGTTATAATTTTTCACATGCACTCTCTGAACTTATAATGCAATTCAATGTATAATAAGCCTAAGTGTGGTGTTAGTGAAGTGTGTATTAGTAAGAGATTAATATAAATGAATAATCAGAATTATGACGCCAATATACTAAGCACATAGGTGTTAATGTGTATATGTAGATACGAGCTCTTCAAAAACCTGGAAATCATACGATCTCCGAGCTTATTTCAAAAGGAACTCTGAACATATCACAAATCGAATTCCTGGAGCACAACTTGAACATATGATCACAATTAAGAAGAGTAAAATAATTTCACGTGGGAATTTATACATTTCTGGGTATAATAAAATTCTGAGGTCAATATTTTGATAACAAATGTTTTTGGATGTATAAACACACGTTTCAATAGGCTAATCTTAGGAGTAAATTAGATACATACCAAGGATAAATCACATGGTCAAAAATACCCTATCAGAAATTCCAAATATTTTGAAGTTATTAAAAATAATTCCATTTGACACCTGCACTTTTATACGGAATCATATTGTTTCAAATATTCTTTGCTGCATAACGCATTGTTATTCTGAAGCAATACTTCAAGCAACAATGATTTATTCATGAAATTAATCCAAAGGGGATCTAAAGAGCAAATGCAGGTACTGTACATGTAGTTTATTGTGTGATAAAAGATACTTTGAAGAATATTCAATATATATAAATAGATATTTTAAAATCTCTGATTACTACCAATGTATTCGATTTGTACATTTTTACGTTGCATTATTTCTTTTTATTTAAAAACTCTAGGAATTAAAGTCTCAGATTTCTATTCTATACATGGCATTATAATTTGTTTACCATAAATTCCATGTGTATGTACATTGATATTAAATATAAGAAAGTAAATTTAAAAAAAAATGATTTAGCTCACATTAGTTTTGTAATATTTATGTAATGTCATATGTATATTTTCTTAATTATTATGCATGACATAGCCTGTTTAATTTAAACTAATTATGCCTCAAATTTTTATTGAGAGATGACAGTTAAAAATTATGTACATGTAGTGTCAAAATTTGATACTATCCTTTTAATAACAATCTTTTTCATGTTTGAATATCTTAGTTAAGAAAGGTATTAATGGTAACCTAATGATAAAGCTAGGGACTTTAACTTTTCTAGTGCCAACTAACAGGTTTCACGGCATCGTTTTTATTTTTTCATTCAAATTTTCACAATCATGGGATTTGAAGTGCAAAATATTTGTAAAGATTAATAAGGATTGTTTTAAACATCATAAAAGTTTTACAATTTCTTATTATTTTAGTATTTTATTACTTGCATCATTTGCAACAAAAATAGGCCGAGAAATATATACCAGTCTAGGCATCTAAATTCTTTATCGTCTTTCCTTAGAAACTATTTGCCTGATCATAACAATGTTTACATGTGTGACCTTCCGACCGAGGATACTTATTCCTTATCCTCCGATGATTTTAGAGCAAGTGCTTGTTCAGCTTCAAATTTGTATTCCGTCAATGGACGATAACTGATTGTTGTCTTCGTAATTCATTCTTAAACAACCTTGTCCGACATAACTTGACAATGTAGCACTGTTAAGGTAACAGTTATAGGAGGTGGGGCCAAATTTATACGAGAAATGTTTACTATGACGTCACACAAAATAAAAGGTCTTCAAAATACCCCAGAATAAAATTATTTGCTATTTTAAACTGCTGGATAGCTGTAGACTACTTTAAAAGATACCATTACATGCAGATTTGTGGTTTGCTAAATTCAATAGAATAATATATAATCGATTCATCGATTGCAATGTACTTGTCAATGTGACGTCACCTCGCAAAAATGAACGCAGTTTGCATACAGTGAGAGGCTGATCAAGGCACATTTTGTACAATGAAAAATGTCTTTTGTTTTCAAATAAAATATCATTTGCATTTATATAAAAGGCCGTTTACTTGGATGCAAGGTCTATTTTACTATTTAAATTATATAATGTACGTATATTCTCCAGACAAGTCACACTGTCGTGAGTTTATATGCAGATTCATTGAAATGAATAGAAAGGCCCCAATAAATCGATTTATTGCAAGGGCATACCCTCAATGTATCTTACCAAATTGTTATATATAAACTCAAGAAGAAATAAGATATTTGAAAATTGCTGCGAACCTCATGAAGTATTGGAAATAGATTAATTATAGCTGTATTTACTGTAGTTGACCAGCAAAATATTCAACCTGCCGTCCAACAAATTAAATTATAGCAATTAAATAAAGAAATCTATATAGCTTCGCAGCATTTCTCACAAACTACATATCCTGTTGAAAAGAAAAATAAATTAAACTAGAATTTTAACTTGGTTATGCCTCTGTAATATTGGAATTTGTAGATGTCCTCTAAACTGCAAGTATAATGCTACATGACTCCGACATCACATGACAAGTCTAAATCAAAACAAGATGTGTTTGTGAAACACTGATGCCCCCATGGCAACATAGTGAAGATTAAACTTTTCTTAGAAGCAAAGTTAATATTTTGGTACCCAAAGTAGGGTCTACTAACTGGAAATACAATTGTAAAACATGAAAGCCCTATCACCATCTGTTCCCAAGTTATGGCCAGGCTAAAGTTTTTTTTCATAAGTACATAAATCTTCAAGATCAAAGTCATAAAGTCAAGGTTATGGTATCCAATGAAAAGGTACTTCCGCAAAGATCACATATTTTAAGTAAGGAAGCCCTAGCCCTAACCATTCAAAATTTACGGCAAAGGTTAAAAAAAAATTATAGTATGTAATACTCCAAGATCAAAGTCAGAAGGTCAAGGCTATTGGTATTGAATGAAAGGTCTTGTCACAAGAATTACAAATGTGAAGTATGAAAACCCTAACCCTTACTCTTCAAAAGTTATTACCAAGGTTAATGTTTTTCAAGTCCGGAAATCTCCAAGGTCAAGGTCAAAGGGTCAAGGTTATTGGTATCCAATGAATGCTCTTGCTACAAAGAATACATATATGAAGTATGGAAGCTCTAGTCCTTACAGTTCAAAAATTATGGCCAAGGTTATGATTTTTTAAAAGTAGGTCAAACTCTAAGGTCAAGGTCTAAAGGTCAAAGTTCTCAATATCAAATGAAAATTATTGTCACAAGGATAAAATATTTTAAGTATGAAAGCACTAGCTCTCACACTTTGAAAAATATGGTCAAGGTTTATTTTTTGAAAGAAGGCCAAACTCCAAGGTCAAGGTCAAAAGGTCAAAGCTCTTGGTATCCAATGAAGCGCCATCGTACAAGGATTATCTATGTTAAGTATGAAAGTTCTAGCCCTTATCGTTCAAAAGTTATTGCCAAGGTTAAAGTTTTTCCAATAGTACGTAAATCTTTAAGGTCAAGGTCAAAAGATCAAGGTTGGTGGTATCCGGTAGAAGTTCTTACCAAAAAAAACATACATGTGAAGTATAAATGTCCTGGTATCTATTGTTCAAAAGTTATGGCCAAAGTAAAACTTTAAATTTTTTGTGTAAAAGTGGGTCAAATTCCAAGGTCAAGGTCAAAAGGTCAAATTTGGTGGTACCCAAAGAAAGGTCTTGTCACAGGAAATACACATGTAAAATATAAAAGTCACAGCTCCACCAAATCAAAAATTATGGACAAGTTTAAAGTTTTTGCGGACAAACAGACAAACAGAGAGACAGAGAGACAGAAGACAGAGAGACAGACAGACAGACAGACGGACACCACAAAATCTATATACCCCCGAAACGAAGTCACAGCTCCACCAAATCAAAAGTTATGGACAAGGTTAAAGTTTTTGCGGACAAACAGACAAACAGAGAGACAGAGAGACAGAAAGACAGAGAGACAGACAGACAGACAGACGGACACGACAAAAACTATATGCCCCCGAAACTTCGTTTACAGGGGCATAAAAATCATAATGTTCTCAATATAAAGATTTGAGCCACGTTTTCTTTTCCTTTTTTGATATCAATGAAGTCCTAAAAAGAATCACCCATCCTTAAAAATTATTATCTTTTTTTTCTTAAAACATCATCGATATTTCCATTTGTAACCTTAACTGTTCTGCGAAGGATAAAAATTTAATCCAACGCAGAAATGTGTTAAAAATATTACCAACCATATCATTAAATGATACTTAAAACGTTAAACAAGGTAAGGTCAATGAAAAACGGTACCTGTAATAATATCGAAGCGATTATTTTGAAACTTTAAATGTAGCCATCTTGGAACCTGACCACTGTTTTGTTCTGTACTGGCTCTCACTTTCTGTAATTCTGCACCAGAATTTCCATAATAGGAGACGTAGATGTTTACTCCGAACAGGTCAGCTGCAGCTTGAATTATAGCTTCATCAGGCCACTCTTCCATCATGCAATGTCGTCTGCAAAAAAAAAAATGATAATGAATAACTACGATGCACTATATAGTGAATTTTTTTTCTTCACATTTCTTTATGATATCTCGCTTCTAACCTTAAAATGTTATTGTGATCGTCTTTGACCCATTCAAAGTTTAAAAGACAAAAATTGTTTTTTTCTTTTTAATTCAATGTGTTTCTAGACTTTCAGAATTTTGAAAAAAATGGAGTAAGGTAGGGGAGATAAAAAAAAATGACAAGCCATCATTTTCGATGGACTTCGGGCATAAATAAAAAGAGTCGCGGCATTTATCCCACTCTTAAGCTGTGCAAATGAATTTTTAAAAGCAAACAATTGCACAGCTTAACTATAGCTATCCCGTCTCCAAACTTGCATTGACGGTGTAAAATATACAGAAGCTCGTTGAGGCCAGTCCAGGGAAAGAAATATTTTTATTGCGTTTAAATGCAATAATATATTAACGTTTAATCGCCATAATTTTTGCATTTAAACGTAATAATATTGTGATTTCACTCAATAGTCTTTGCGTTTAAACGTAATAATATTGCGATTAAACGCAATAATTGTTGCGTTTAATCTCAATTATTATTTGCATTTAAATGCAATACTCTTTGCATTTTATCGCATTAATCCTTCCTTTTAAGGATTTATTTTGAATTTAAACACAATGATTAAGTGCTGCATGTTGAAATCAAACATTGGCTAGCCAAAAACTATTATGAATACTACTATCTGATTCTTTAAAGAAGAACCGTTTGGTTCTGTGTCTTGTTGCTAAATGTTGCAGTTTGTGAGATTTGAAGTTTAACAATGGCATCCTAAGTAAACAACAGCCAGAGTTTCTTAAACCTATTAGAATCCAACACTTGTAACGCATTAATTAATTCCGTAGGTATCACAGCAAATTAAGAATGTTTCAGTGGTATTAATAGCCATTTCAATTTAGTAGTACACATCGATCAATCTGTTTTCATTTGATTTTTGTGTGAAAATTAGCGACATCAATCAACCAAACTTGTAAGAGATTTATTAGGACCCGACACTCCAAACCACACTTTAAGTAGATATGTTTTTTGCATAGAGCAGATTAATATCTGATTTGAATTATGCAAGTAGTTGTAGAGTGTTTCGGCTATTAAGAAGCCTCATCAGGGGTCACGGACATAAATCATGGTGTTTGTTTTAGGTGAGACCGGATTATCTCGTCACCTATATTCTTGTGTTTGCTGTAAGCAATGATTGGTTGAGAATGAAATAAAGTAAAGTTTTGCATTCTGGATTTCTAAGAATGGTGTTCCAATATTTTAGAATTCGTTTTTTCAGTCCTTTAACGCAAGGGTTAAATTTAGTAACCAGTACTGTAGGCTTACGTAATGACTGTTCTTTAGTCTTTTTGATGATGAGTTTTGATCGGTTTGTGTTGACCGTTTCCTTGATAATAGGATCAATTTCCGAAGTAGAGTAGCCTCGCTTTGATAAGTGCGTCTTGAAGTCATTAAGTGTTGCATGTAATATTTCAGGGTCAGTGGTGTTTCTTGCATGTCTAATGCATTCTCCTTTAATGAATCCTTTAAACACAGCTGGGCTATGAGCGCTCTGTCTGTGTAGATACTGAAAGTTATTTGTTGGTTTGATAAACGACTTGATATCAAGTTTGTTAAAATTTTGAAATTTCTGTCCTTTATAAACTGTAGTATCAAGGAAGTTGACAGCAGATGGAGAAATTTCAAATGTAAATCTTAGATGCTTGTGACAGTGATTGCCGATATTAAAGAATTCTTCTATCTCTGGTTGCGTTCCATTGAATATTATGAAACCGTCATCACGGTATCTGCCGTGGAAGACAATTTTGCTGGCATGTCGAAATTGTGCCATTATATGCTTTGTGATTTGATACATTCTGATGTCACAGATCTCTGGACTGGGGACTGCCCCCATACTTGCTCCTATTATTTGTTTGTAATATTTTCCGTCGAATTCAAAGTAATTGTTTTCCAAGACGCATTTCAGTAAGAAGTTTAGATCCTCAGGGTCCGGATATGGAATGTCTAATTGCGTTTTATTGGCCTGTGTGTAAGCCTCATTTACTGATGAGAGAAGTTCGTTGAATTCCATGTTTGTGTACATGCTCGTCACATCATAAGTAATTAATAATGCGTTTGTTGGCAATGTGAGGCCTTCGATTTTGGTGATAAAGTCCGTAGTGTCTTTGATATAAGTTGATTGTTTTTGTACAATGGGTACAAGAAAGTAATCGCAATATTGTCCTATTTTCCTCGTTGGCGTATCGCATTGCGAGATAATTGGTCTACCAGGTGGTAATTTCCTAATGCTGCACTGACCGTTTATTAGAGCATTGTAAATGTTTGCTGGTATTTTGTGGGTTTTCGGTAAAAGGTACAAATGCCCACATTTGAGTGAAGGTTTTTTGTCATTAAGAAATTTGTAAGTTTCTTTGTCCAGTGACCCATTTGAATGCATTGCGGCAAGTTTATTTTGAATGTTTTCATGCAGTTTGAGCATGTTGGGTTCAGATACTTGCATATAGTGTTTAGATTGCAGTTGGCTTTGTGCTTCTAAGACATACTGGTCTTTGTTCATGATGACAATTGTGTTGCTTTTATCTGCTTTTTTAATAACAATGTCGTTGTTATTTTTAAGAGATAAAATAGCTTCTCTTTCAGCATTTGAGATGTTTGATCTCTTTTTTGCAATTTCCAAAGAGGAAAGTTCCAATTTTGTTTTATCTATATATTCCTCGAGTTCGCTGCATGTAAATGGCGGTTTGTAGCCAGATTTTGTGTTAAAGGGGTGAATGGCATTGTCGTCTCCGGTATCAAAGTGGAATTTGCATCTGAGTTTCCTGGCAAATTCTTCAAAATCTTTGAGCATCAGGCTTTTAGCATTGTCGCTTTTAGGCGTTGGAATAAATTTTTAGCCTTTGCTTAGAACTGAGAGTTCATGTTGGGATAAGTTGTATCTTGATAGATTTAGAACAAACTTTCCCCCTGTGGCCGTAGTTTCCTTGCAGTGAGCTTTAACTCCCCGTAAATAATTACGAGTGCGTTTAGCATTTTTGCATTGTTTACTCCGTCTATTTATTCGTCGAGCCATTCAAACAGAGGAGCAGTAGGTGGTAAATATATTGTATATAGCGAGGCGCTATAGATCAACAATGAGTATTTCGATGAGATAATGAATCCGTCTAATTATCAATAAGTGTTGATAGATTAGAGGATAAGAAGAGTATGTGGCTATAAGAAACCGATAGTCAGATTCCGATGATTCGTTATGGTCACGTGCAAGGGGCGGTGTTTGTTTAAGAGCTGGTCCAATGGGTGGCTAATGCACACCAATTTTATAGTAATTAAATCCTGTGGATCTTAAGCCGTCTGATATACATAGTGTCATAAAATGAGGCTAAAATAAAGATCCGTCTTAATATCATATGATGATAATAAGAGGATTAATATTGCACATGACTGTCCAAATCCTGAATGAATTCTTCCTGGTTTAAGCTGATCTGGTCCTTCAATATATCCTAGTATTCACAATCTGATATGCTCGTGGTTTTCTTGCATTGGTACAAAGTAATTGAATGAAGGGCACTATTGTATGTGTATACTTGAGCAAGCCGAAGTATTTGATTATAAGAGAAGCGTAAAAGACGATGTTCAATCCTTTACAAACATGTGCTGATTTGGTAAAGGAAGTGCTGGTAATAAAATGTCTTAGAAGACAATAGAAGCAAAGAGTGTGGCCGGATTGTTGGATGACCAAATAAACCACACAAGTCGATCGCTGTCCAAGGGAGGGCGATGCACGGGATGATGCCGGTGGGACATTGTCCCTAGTCAAAGTGTGAAAATTAGCGACATCAATCAACCAAACTTGTAAGAGATTTATTAGGACCCGACACTCCAAACCACACTTTAAGTAGATATGTTTTTTGCATAGAGCAGATTAATATCTGATTTGAATTATGCAAGTAGTTGTAGAGTGTTTCGGCTATTAAGAAGCCTCATCAGGGGTCACGGACATAAATCATGGTGTTTGTTTTAGGTGAGACCGGATTATCTCGTCACCTATATTCTTGTGTTTGCTGTAAGCAATGATTGGTTGAGAATGAAATAAAGTAAAGTTTTGCATTCTGGATTTCTAAGAATGGTGTTCCAATATTTTAGAATTCGTTTTTTCAGTCCTTTAACGCAAGGGTTAAATTTAGTAACCAGTACTGTAGGCTTACGTAATGACTGTTCTTTAGTCTTTTTGATGATGAGTTTTGATCGGTTTGTGTTGACCGTTTCCTTGATAATAGGATCAATTTCCGAAGTAGAGTAGCCTCGCTTTGATAAGTGCGTCTTGAAGTCATTAAGTGTTGCATGTAATATTTCAGGGTCAGTGGTGTTTCTTGCATGTCTAATGCATTCTCCTTTAATGAATCCTTTAAACACAGCTGGGCTATGAGCGCTCTGTCTGTGTAGATACTGAAAGTTATTTGTTGGTTTGATAAACGACTTGATATCAAGTTTGTTAAAATTTTGAAATTTCTGTCCTTTATAAACTGTAGTATCAAGGAAGTTGACAGCAGATGGAGAAATTTCAAATGTAAATCTTAGATGCTTGTGACAGTGATTGCCGATATTAAAGAATTCTTCTATCTCTGGTTGCGTTCCATTGAATATTATGAAACCGTCATCACGGTATCTGCCGTGGAAGACAATTTTGCTGGCATGTCGAAATTGTGCCATTATATGCTTTGTGATTTGATACATTCTGATGTCACAGATCTCTGGACTGGGGACTGCCCCCATACTTGCTCCTATTATTTGTTTGTAATATTTTCCGTCGAATTCAAAGTAATTGTTTTCCAAGACGCATTTCAGTAAGAAGTTTAGATCCTCAGGGTCCGGATATGGAATGTCTAATTGCGTTTTATTGGCCTGTGTGTAAGCCTCATTTACTGATGAGAGAAGTTCGTTGAATTCCATGTTTGTGTACATGCTCGTCACATCATAAGTAATTAATAATGCGTTTGTTGGCAATGTGAGGCCTTCGATTTTGGTGATAAAGTCCGTAGTGTCTTTGATATAAGTTGATTGTTTTTGTACAATGGGTACAAGAAAGTAATCGCAATATTGTCCTATTTTCCTCGTTGGCGTATCGCATTGCGAGATAATTGGTCTACCAGGTGGTAATTTCCTAATGCTGCACTGACCGTTTATTAGAGCATTGTAAATGTTTGCTGGTATTTTGTGGGTTTTCGGTAAAAGGTACAAATGCCCACATTTGAGTGAAGGTTTTTTGTCATTAAGAAATTTGTAAGTTTCTTTGTCCAGTGACCCATTTGAATGCATTGCGGCAAGTTTATTTTGAATGTTTTCATGCAGTTTGAGCATGTTGGGTTCAGATACTTGCATATAGTGTTTAGATTGCAGTTGGCTTTGTGCTTCTAAGACATACTGGTCTTTGTTCATGATGACAATTGTGTTGCTTTTATCTGCTTTTTTAATAACAATGTCGTTGTTATTTTTAAGAGATAAAATAGCTTCTCTTTCAGCATTTGAGATGTTTGATCTCTTTTTTGCAATTTCCAAAGAGGAAAGTTCCAATTTTGTTTTATCTATATATTCCTCGAGTTCGCTGCATGTAAATGGCGGTTTGTAGCCAGATTTTGTGTTAAAGGGGTGAATGGCATTGTCGTCTCCGGTATCAAAGTGGAATTTGCATCTGAGTTTCCTGGCAAATTCTTCAAAATCTTTGAGCATCAGGCTTTTAGCATTGTCGCTTTTAGGCGTTGGAATAAATTTTTAGCCTTTGCTTAGAACTGAGAGTTCATGTTGGGATAAGTTGTATCTTGATAGATTTAGAACAAACTTTCCCCCTGTGGCCGTAGTTTCCTTGCAGTGAGCTTTAACTCCCCGTAAATAATTACGAGTGCGTTTAGCATTTTTGCATTGTTTACTCCGTCTATTTATTCGTCGAGCCATTCAAACAGAGGAGCAGTAGGTGGTAAATATATTGTATATAGCGAGGCGCTATAGATCAACAATGAGTATTTCGATGAGATAATGAATCCGTCTAATTATCAATAAGTGTTGATAGATTAGAGGATAAGAAGAGTATGTGGCTATAAGAAACCGATAGTCAGATTCCGATGATTCGTTATGGTCACGTGCAAGGGGCGGTGTTTGTTTAAGAGCTGGTCCAATGGGTGGCTAATGCACACCAATTTTATAGTAATTAAATCCTGTGGATCTTAAGCCGTCTGATATACATAGTGTCATAAAATGAGGCTAAAATAAAGATCCGTCTTAATATCATATGATGATAATAAGAGGATTAATATTGCACATGACTGTCCAAATCCTGAATGAATTCTTCCTGGTTTAAGCTGATCTGGTCCTTCAATATATCCTAGTATTCACAATCTGATATGCTCGTGGTTTTCTTGCATTGGTACAAAGTAATTGAATGAAGGGCACTATTGTATGTGTATACTTGAGCAAGCCGAAGTATTTGATTATAAGAGAAGCGTAAAAGACGATGTTCAATCCTTTACAAACATGTGCTGATTTGGTAAAGGAAGTGCTGGTAATAAAATGTCTTAGAAGACAATAGAAGCAAAGAGTGTGGCCGGATTGTTGGATGACCAAATAAACCACACAAGTCGATCGCTGTCCAAGGGAGGGCATGCACGGGATGATGCCGGTGGGACATTGTCCCTAGTCAAAGTGTGAAAATTAGCGACATCAATCAACCAAACTTGTAAGAGATTTATTAGGACCCGACACTCCAAACCACACTTTAAGTAGATATGTTTTTTGCATAGAGCAGATTAATATCTGATTTGAATTATGCAAGTAGTTGTAGAGTGTTTCGGCTATTAAGAAGCCTCATCAGGGGTCACGGACATAAATCATGGTGTTTGTTTTAGGTGAGACCGGATTATCTCGTCACCTATATTCTTGTGTTTGCTGTAAGCAATGATTGGTTGAGAATGAAATAAAGTAAAGTTTTGCATTCTGGATTTCTAAGAATGGTGTTCCAATATTTTAGAATTCGTTTTTTCAGTCCTTTAACGCAAGGGTTAAATTTAGTAACCAGTACTGTAGGCTTACGTAATGACTGTTCTTTAGTCTTTTTGATGATGAGTTTTGATCGGTTTGTGTTGACCGTTTCCTTGATAATAGGATCAATTTCCGAAGTAGAGTAGCCTCGCTTTGATAAGTGCGTCTTGAAGTCATTAAGTGTTGCATGTAATATTTCAGGGTCAGTGGTGTTTCTTGCATGTCTAATGCATTCTCCTTTAATGAATCCTTTAAACACAGCTGGGCTATGAGCGCTCTGTCTGTGTAGATACTGAAAGTTATTTGTTGGTTTGATAAACGACTTGATATCAAGTTTGTTAAAATTTTGAAATTTCTGTCCTTTATAAACTGTAGTATCAAGGAAGTTGACAGCAGATGGAGAAATTTCAAATGTAAATCTTAGATGCTTGTGACAGTGATTGCCGATATTAAAGAATTCTTCTATCTCTGGTTGCGTTCCATTGAATATTATGAAACCGTCATCACGGTATCTGCCGTGGAAGACAATTTTGCTGGCATGACGAAATTGTGCCATTATATGCTTTGTGATTTGATACATTCTGATGTCACAGATCTCTGGACTGGGGACTGCCCCCATACTTGCTCCTATTATTTGTTTGTAATATTTTCCGTCGAATTCAAAGTAATTGTTTTCCAAGACGCATTTCAGTAAGAAGTTTAGATCCTCAGGGTCCGGATATGGAATGTCTAATTGCGTTTTATTGGCCTGTGTGTAAGCCTCATTTACTGATGAGAGAAGTTCGTTGAATTCCATGTTTGTGTACATGCTCGTCACATCATAAGTAATTAATAATGCGTTTGTTGGCAATGTGAGGCCTTCGATTTTGGTGATAAAGTCCGTAGTGTCTTTGATATAAGTTGATTGTTTTTGTACAATGGGTACAAGAAAGTAATCGCAATATTGTCCTATTTTCCTCGTTGGCGTATCGCATTGCGAGATAATTGGTCTACCAGGTGGTAATTTCCTAATGCTGCACTGACCGTTTATTAGAGCATTGTAAATGTTTGCTGGTATTTTGTGGGTTTTCGGTAAAAGGTACAAATGCCCACATTTGAGTGAAGGTTTTTTGTCATTAAGAAATTTGTAAGTTTCTTTGTCCAGTGACCCATTTGAATGCATTGCGGCAAGTTTATTTTGAATGTTTTCATGCAGTTTGAGCATGTTGGGTTCAGATACTTGCATATAGTGTTTAGATTGCAGTTGGCTTTGTGCTTCTAAGACATACTGGTCTTTGTTCATGATGACAATTGTGTTGCTTTTATCTGCTTTTTTAATAACAATGTCGTTGTTATTTTTAAGAGATAAAATAGCTTCTCTTTCAGCATTTGAGATGTTTGATCTCTTTTTTGCAATTTCCAAAGAGGAAAGTTCCAATTTTGTTTTATCTATATATTCCTCGAGTTCGCTGCATGTAAATGGCGGTTTGTAGCCAGATTTTGTGTTAAAGGGGTGAATGGCATTGTCGTCTCCGGTATCAAAGTGGAATTTGCATCTGAGTTTCCTGGCAAATTCTTCAAAATCTTTGAGCAGCAGGCTTTTAGCATTGTCGCTTTTAGGCGTTGGAATAAATTTTTAGCCTTTGCTTAGAACTGAGAGTTCATGTTGGGATAAGTTGTATCTTGATAGATTTAGAACAAACTTTCCCCCTGTGGCCGTAGTTTCCTTGCAGTGAGCTTTAACTCCCCGTAAATAATTACGAGTGCGTTTAGCATTTTTGCATTGTTTACTCCGTCTATTTATTCGTCGAGCCATTCAAATAGAGGAGCAGTAGGTGGTAAATATATTGTATATAGCGAGGCGCTATAGATCAACAATGAGTATTTCGATGAGATAATGAATCCGTCTAATTATCAATAAGTGTTGATAGATTAGAGGATAAGAAGAGTATGTGGCTATAAGAAACCGATAGTCAGATTCCGATGATTCGTTATGGTCACGTGCAAGGGGCGGTGTTTGTTTAAGAGCTGGTCCAATGGGTGGCTAATGCACACCAATTTTATAGTAATTAAATCCTGTGGATCTTAAGCCGTCTGATATACATAGTGTCATAAAATGAGGCTAAAATAAAGATCCGTCTTAATATCATGTGATGATAATAAGAGGATTAATATTTCACATGACTGTCCAAATCCTGAATGAATTCTTCCTGGTTTAAGCTGATCTGGTCCTTCAATATATCCTAGTATTCACAATCTGATATTCTCGTGGTTTTCTTGCATTGGTACAAAGTAATTGAATGAAAGGCACTATTGTATGTGTATACTTGAGCAAGCCGAAGTATTTGATTATAAGAGAAGCGTAAAAGACGATCTTTGAAGTATCCTTTACAAACATGTGCTGATTTGGTAAAGGAAGTGCTGGTAATAAAATGTCTTAGAAGACAATAGAAGCAAAGAGTGTGGCCGGATTGTTGGATGACCAAATAAACCACACAAGTCGATCGCTGTCCAAGGGAGGGCGATGCACGGGATGATGCCGGTGGGACATTGTCCCTAGTCAAAGTGTGAAAATTAGCGACATCAATCAACCAAACTTGTAAGAGATTTATTAGGACCCGACACTCCAAACCACACTTTAAGTAGATATGTTTTTTGCATAGAGCAGATTAATATCTGATTTGAATTATGCAAGTAGTTGTAGAGTGTTTCGGCTATTAAGAAGCCTCATCAGGGGTCACGGACATAAATCATGGTGTTTGTTTTAGGTGAGACCGGATTATCTCGTCACCTATATTCTTGTGTTTGCTGTAAGCAATGATTGGTTGAGAATGAAATAAAGTTTTGCATTCTGGATTTCTAAGAATGGTGTTCCAATATTTTAGAATTCGTTTTTTCAGTCCTTTAACGCAAGGGTTAAATTTAGTAACCAGTACTGTAGGGTTACGTAATGACTGTTCTTTAGTCTTTTTGATGATGAGTTTTGATCGGTTTGTGTTGACCGTTTCCTTGATAATAGGATCAATTTCCGAAGTAGAGTAGCCTCGCTTTGATAAGTGCGTCTTGAAGTCATTAAGTGTTGCATGTAATATTTCAGGGTCAGTGGTGTTTCTTGCATGTCTAATGCATTCTCCTTTAATGAATCCTTTAAACACAGCTGGGCTATGAGCGCTCTGTCTGTGTAGATACTGAAAGTTATTTGTTGGTTTGATAAACGACTTGATATCAAGTTTGTTAAAATTTTGAAATTTCTGTCCTTTATAAACTGTAGTATCAAGGAAGTTGACAGCAGATGGAGAAATTTCAAATGTAAATCTTAGATGCTTGTGACAGTGATTGCCGATATTAAAGAATTCTTCTATCTCTGGTTGCGTTCCATTGAATATTATGAAACCGTCATCACGGTATCTGCCGTGGAAGACAATTTTGCTGGCATGACGAAATTGTGCCATTATATGCTTTGTGATTTGATACATTCTGATGTCACAGATCTCTGGACTGGGGACTGCCCCCATACTTGCTCCTATTATTTGTTTGTAATATTTTCCGTCGAATTCAAAGTAATTGTTTTCCAAGACGCATTTCAGTAAGAAGTTTAGATCCTCAGGGTCCGGATATGGAATGTCTAATTGCGTTTTATTGGCCTGTGTGTAAGCCTCATTTACTGATGAGAGAAGTTCGTTGAATTCCATGTTTGTGTACATGCTCGTCACATCATAAGTAATTAATAATGCGTTTGTTGGCAATGTGAGGCCTTCGATTTTGGTGATAAAGTCCGTAGTGTCTTTGATATAAGTTGATTGTTTTTGTACAATGGGTACAAGAAAGTAATCGCAATATTGTCCTATTTTCCTCGTTGGCGTATCGCATTGCGAGATAATTGGTCTACCAGGTGGTAATTTCCTAATGCTGCACTGACCGTTTATTAGAGCATTGTAAATGTTTGCTGGTATTTTGTGGGTTTTCGGTAAAAGGTACAAATGCCCACATTTGAGTGAAGGTTTTTTGTCATTAAGAAATTTGTAAGTTTCTTTGTCCAGTGACCCATTTGAATGCATTGCGGCAAGTTTATTTTGAATGTTTTCATGCAGTTTGAGCATGTTGGGTTCAGATACTTGCATATAGTGTTTAGATTGCAGTTGGCTTTGTGCTTCTAAGACATACTGGTCTTTGTTCATGATGACAATTGTGTTGCTTTTATCTGCTTTTTTAATAACAATGTCGTTGTTATTTTTAAGAGATAAAATAGCTTCTCTTTCAGCATTTGAGATGTTTGATCTCTTTTTTGCAATTTCCAAAGAGGAAAGTTCCAATTTTGTTTTATCTATATATTCCTCGAGTTCGCTGCATGTAAATGGCGGTTTGTAGCCAGATTTTGTGTTAAAGGGGTGAATGGCATTGTCGTCTCCGGTATCAAAGTGGAATTTGCATCTGAGTTTCCTGGCAAATTCTTCAAAATCTTTGAGCATCAGGCTTTTAGCATTGTCGCTTTTAGGCGTTGGAATAAATTTTTAGCCTTTGCTTAGAACTGAGAGTTCATGTTGGGATAAGTTGTATCTTGATAGATTTAGAACAAACTTTCCCCCTGTGGCCGTAGTTTCCTTGCAGTGAGCTTTAACTCCCCGTAAATAATTACGAGTGCGTTTAGCATTTTTGCATTGTTTACTCCGTCTATTTATTCGTCAAGCCATTCAAATAGAGGAGCAGTAGGTGGTAAATATATTAAATATAGCGAGGCGCTATAGATCAACAATGAGTATTTCGATGAGATAATGAATCCGTTAATTATCAATAAGTGTTGATAGTTTAGAGGATAAGAAGAGTATCTATAAGAAACCGATAGTCAGATTCCGATGATTCGTTATGGTCATGCAAGGGGCGGTGTTTGTTTAAGAGCTGGTAATGGGTGGCTTGCACACCAATTTTATAGTAATTAAATCCTGTGGATCAAGCCGTCTGATATACATAGTGTCATAAAATGAGGCTAAAATAAAGATCCTTATTAATATCATATGATGATAATAAGAGGATTAATATTGCACATGGCTGTCCAAATCCTGAATGAATTCTTCCTGGTTTAAGCTGATCTGGTCCTTCAATATATCCTAGTATTCACAATCTGATATGCTCGTGATTTCTTGCATTGGTACAAAGTAATTGAATGAAACTATTGTATGTGTATACTTGAGCAAACCGAAGTATTTGATTATAAGAGAAGCGTAAAAGACGATGTTCAATCCTTTACAAACATGTGCTGAAATTGGTCAAATGTAAATGCTTAATAAAATGTCTTGTAGACAAAGAGTTGGCCGGATATGACCAAATAAACCACACAAGTCGATCGCTGTCCAAGGGAGGGCGATGCACATGATGCCGGTGGGAATATTATGTCAAAGTGTGAAAATTAGCGACATCAATCAACCAAACTTGTAAGAGATTTATTAGGACCCGACACTCCAAACCACACTTTAAGTAGATATGTTTTTTGCATAGAGCAGATTAATATCTGATTTGAATTATGCAAGTAGTTGTAGAGTGTTTCGGCTATTAAGAAGCCTCATCAGGGGTCACGGACATAAATCATGGTGTTTGTTTTAGGTGAGACCGGATTATCTCGTCACCTATATTCTTGTGTTTGCTGTAAGCAATGATTGGTTGAGAATTAAAGTAAAGTTTTGCATTCTGGATTTCTAAGAATGGTGTTCCAATATTTTAGAATTCGTTTTTTCAGTCCTTTAACGCAAGGGTTAAATTTAGTAACCAGTACTGTAGGGTTACGTAATGACTGTTCTTTAGTCTTTTTGATGATGAGTTTTGATCGGTTTGTGTTGACCGTTTCCTTGATAATAGGATCAATTTCCGAAGTAGAGTAGCCTCGCTTTGATAAGTGCGTCTTGAAGTCATTAAGTGTTGCATGTAATATTTCAGGGTCAGTGGTGTTTCTTGCATGTCTAATGCATTCTCCTTTAATGAATCCCTTAAACACAGCTTACAAATTGCATGAAAACATTCAAAAAATAAATTTCTGCCTTTAAATGCATTCAAATGGAAGTCACTGGAGAAATTTCAAATTACAAATTTCTAAATGACAAAAAACCTTCACTCAGATGTGGGCATTTATACCTTTTATGTCGAAATTGTACACAAAATACCAGAAATTTCAATGCTTTTAACAAACTTGAGTGCATCAGGAAATTACCACCTGGTAACCAATTAACTTTCAGTATGCGATAGCCAACAGGAAAAAGGACAATATTGCGATTACTTTCTTGTACCCATTGTACAAAAACAATCAACTTATATCAAAGACACTACGGACCTTTATCACCAAAATCAAGGCCTCACATTGCCAACAAACGCATTATTAATTACTTATGATGTGACGAGCATGTACACAAACATGGAATTCAACGAACTTCTCTCATCAAAATGAGGCTTACACAGGCAGAATATAACGCAATTAAACATTCCATATCCGGACCCTGAGGATCTAAACTTCTTACTGAAATGCGTCTTGGAAAACAATTACTTTGAATTCGATGGAAAATATTACAAACAAGTAATAGGAGCAAGTATGGGGGCAGTCCCCAGTCCAGAGATCTGTGACATCAGAATGTATCAAATCACAAAGCATATAATGGCACAATTTCGTCATGCCAGCAAAATTGTCTTCCACGGCAGATACCGTGATGACGGTTTCATAATATTCAATGGAACGCAACCAGAGATAGAAGAATTCTTTAATATCGGCAATCACTGTCACAAGCATCTAAGATTTACATTTGAAATTTCTCCATCTGCTGTCAACTTCCTTGATACTACAGTTTATAAAGGACAGAAATTTCAAAATTTTAACAAATTTGATATCAAGTCGTTTATCAAACCAACAAATAACTTTCAGTATCTACACAGACAGAGCGCTCATAGCCCAGCTGTGTTTAAAGGATTCATTAAAGGAGAATGCATTAGACATGCAAGAAACACCACTGACCCTGAAATATTACATGCAACACTTAATGACTTCAAGACGCACTTATCAAAGCGAGGTTACTCTACTTCGGAAATTGATCCTATTATCAAGGAAACGGTCAACACAAACCGATCAAAACTCATCATCAAAAAGACTAAAGAACAGTCATTACGTAACCCTACAGTACTGGTTACTAAATTTAACCCTTGCGTTAAAGGACTGAAAAAACGAATTCTAAAATATTGGAACACCATTCTTAGAAATCCAGAATGCAAAACTTCATTTCATTCTCAACCAATCATTGCTTACAGCAAACACAAGAATATAGGTGACGAGATAATCCGGTCTCACCTAAAACAAACACCATGATTTATGTCCGTGACCCCTGATGAGGCTTCTTAATAGCCGAAACACTCTACAACTACTTGCATAATTCAAATCAGATATTAATCTGCTCTATGCAAAAAACATATCTACTTAAAGTGTGGTTTGGAGTGTCGGGTCCTAATAAATCTCTTACAAGTTTGGTTGATTGATGTCGCTAATTTTCACACTTTGACTAGGGACAATGTCCCACCGGCATCATCCCGTGCATCGCCCTCCCTTGGACAGCGATCGACTTGTGTGGTTTAT
Source organism: Saccostrea cuccullata (assembly GCF_032062105.1). Lineage (NCBI taxonomy): Eukaryota > Metazoa > Mollusca > Bivalvia > Ostreida > Ostreidae > Saccostrea > Saccostrea cuccullata. Next base: position 3,794 of record NW_026930428.1, on the reverse strand, counting down.
TTGGTCATCCAACAATCCGGCCACACTCTTTGCTTCTATTGTCTTCTAAGACATTTTATTACCAGCACTTCCTTTACCAAATCAGCACATGTTTGTAAAGGATTGAACATCGTCTTTTACGCTTCTCTTATAATCAAATACTTCGGCTTGCTCAAGTATACACATACAATAGTGCCCTTCATTCAATTACTTTGTACCAATGCAAGAAAACCACGAGCATATCAGATTGTGAATACTAGGATATATTGAAGGACCAGATCAGCTTAAACCAGGAAGAATTCATTCAGGATTTGGACAGTCATGTGCAATATTAATCCTCTTATTATCATCATATGATATTAAGACGGATCTTTATTTTAGCCTCATTTTATGACACTATGTATATCAGACGGCTTAAGATCCACAGGATTTAATTACTATAAAATTGGTGTGCATTAGCCACCCATTGGACCAGCTCTTAAACAAACACCGCCCCTTGCACGTGACCATAACGAATCATCGGAATCTGACTATCGGTTTCTTATAGCCACATACTCTTCTTATCCTCTAATCTATCAACACTTATTGATAATTAGACGGATTCATTATCTCATCGAAATACTCATTGTTGATCTATAGCGCCTCGCTATATACAATATATTTACCACCTACTGCTCCTCTATTTGAATGGCTCGACGAATAAATAGACGGAGTAAACAATGCAAAAATGCTAAACGCACTCGTAATTATTTACGGGGAGTTAAAGCTCACTGCAAGGAAACTACGGCCACAGGGGGAAAGTTTGTTCTAAATCTATCAAGATACAACTTATCCCAACATGAACTCTCAGTTCTAAGCAAAGGCTAAAAATTTATTCCAACGCCTAAAAGCGACAATGCTAAAAGCCTGATGCTCAAAGATTTTGAAGAATTTGCCAGGAAACTCAGATGCAAATTCCACTTTGATACCGGAGACGACAATGCCATTCACCCCTTTAACACAAAATCTGGCTACAAACCGCCATTTACATGCAGCGAACTCGAGGAATATATAGATAAAACAAAATTGGAACTTTCCTCTTTGGAAATTGCAAAAAAGAGATCAAACATCTCAAATGCTGAAAGAGAAGCTATTTTATCTCTTAAAAATAACAACGACATTGTTATTAAAAAAGCAGATAAAAGCAACACAATTGTCATCATGAACAAAGACCAGTATGTCTTAGAAGCACAAAGCCAACTGCAATCTAAACACTATATGCAAGTATCTGAACCCAACATGCTCAAACTGCATGAAAACATTCAAAATAAACTTGCCGCAATGCATTCAAATGGGTCACTGGACAAAGAAACTTACAAATTTCTTAATGACAAAAAACCTTCACTCAAATGTGGGCATTTGTACCTTTTACCGAAAACCCACAAAATACCAGCAAACATTTACAATGCTCTAATAAACGGTCAGTGCAGCATTAGGAAATTACCACCTGGTAGACCAATTATCTCGCAATGCGATACGCCAACGAGGAAAATAGGACAATATTGCGATTACTTTCTTGTACCCATTGTACAAAAACAATCAACTTATATCAAAGACACTACGGACTTTATCACCAAAATCGAAGGCCTCACATTGCCAACAAACGCATTATTAATTACTTATGATGTGACGAGCATGTACACAAACATGGAATTCAACGAACTTCTCTCATCAGTAAATGAGGCTTACACACAGGCCAATAAAACGCAATTAGACATTCCATATCCGGACCCTGAGGATCTAAACTTCTTACTGAAATGCGTCTTGGAAAACAATTACTTTGAATTCGACGGAAAATATTACAAACAAATAATAGGAGCAAGTATGGGGGCAGTCCCCAGTCCAGAGATCTGTGACATCAGAATGTATCAAATCACAAAGCATATAATGGCACAATTTCGACATGCCAGCAAAATTGTCTTCCACGGCAGATACCGTGATGACGGTTTCATAATATTCAATGGAACGCAACCAGAGATAGAAGAATTCTTTAATATCGGCAATCACTGTCACAAGCATCTAAGATTTACATTTGAAATTTCTCCATCTGCTGTCAACTTCCTTGATACTACAGTTTATAAAGGACAGAAATTTCAAAATTTTAACAAACTTGATATCAAGTCGTTTATCAAACCAACAAATAACTTTCAGTATCTACACAGACAGAGCGCTCATAGCCCAGCTGTGTTTAAAGGATTCATTAAAGGAGAATGCATTAGACATGCAAGAAACACCACTGACCCTGAAATATTACATGCAACACTTAATGACTTCAAGACGCACTTATCAAAGCGAGGCTACTCTACTTCGGAAATTGATCCTATTATCAAGGAAACGGTCAACACAAACCGATCAAAACTCATCATCAAAAAGACTAAAGAACAGTCATTACGTAACCCTACAGTACTGGTTACTAAATTTAACCCTTGCGTTAAAGGACTGAAAAAACGAATTCTAAAATATTGGAACACCATTCTTAGAAATCCAGAATGCAAAACTTTACTTTATTTCATTCTCAACCAATCATTGCTTACAGCAAACACAAGAATATAGGTGACGAGATAATCCGGTCTCACCTAAAACAAACACCATGATTTATGTCCGTGACCCCTGATGAGGCTTCTTAATAGCCGAAACACTCTACAACTACTTGCATAATTCAAATCAGATATTAATCTGCTCTATGCAAAAAACATATAAAACTAGAGTCGTTGTTATTCAATTCATTTAACGGTTTTTGAATTACGTTGCTAAATGACCGCAAAAATTAGGACTATGCGTAAGACTTGCAGTTTTTATAAATAACTCATACCATTTGTGTATGAATTTCAAAAGATGAAGAGATCCCTGAAAGTAATTTGTTAATTAGTAATTTATTTCTTCCAGCAGAGTAATAGTAGTGACTTTTTTACTCAAGCCCTAGAGGGGCTTGAGTTATCTAAAACGATGCTAGGTCATCGATTTACTCAGTTTAAAAACACAAAAATATATTATTTTTGTAGCCAAATATATTTCTAGAAACAAAAATGAGGCTTATCTTGAAAACGTCTGTTTATTCAAAGATATTAAGTGTTAAATATCGGATTCTATTCTATGGCGAATGAACAATGAGTGAAGCTCCGCAGCTGCAACGGTTTCTATACAGAGATTTCGCGCTTTCCTTTGCGTAGGAATCTCAGGTAACTTTTTACAGTCGCCGACAAAGCATCCTTGGACGAGTCCACTGCAGACTCTGAAAGGTGACGCAGGGCACCCGATCGTTAACATCCTTGGACGAGTCCACTGCAGACTCTGAAAGTTGACGCAGGTTACCCGATCGTTAACAAATTATACTATGCATGGCCAGAAAATGTATGACTGTATCCCCCAAATGAAATTGCTTTTCACGGGCCTTCAAATGATGTGTACTTTGAGTGACAGTAAAATAATAGCACAAAATTAATGTTAAATTCTCGTATTATCTTAAGCTTTGGTAACGGAACCTATATTATAATAATTTCTTCTGGATTCGTACGGAATATGTATTGGACATGCCGCTCAGCTAGATGAACCCCATCCTCTCAAGCCACGGTCCGGAGTAGGAGAGGATCGTGCATTTTGGCCGTGGTTTGCAATGATGGATGAACCCGTAGTCACGTGGAGTTTTGGAGCCCCCTCCCCCCCCCCCTTTGAAAAAACTTTTCTACAGGCTTGAAGCAAGCTATCTAGATTGATGTATATATTGAATGTGATGTACGTCATTAAGCAAAAAAAAATACAAAAAACGTATATAGTTT
>NW_026930427.1:0-41990 GCF_032062105.1 Saccostrea cuccullata | reverse complement strand
AAGATATCATCGGGAGAGGATTAAAGAAAGGAGTAGTCAATAATTCGTGGGTAAATAGCATGCTACATGAAATGTTGTGAACGGGACTACGAGATGACTTAACCCCCTTCCCCGCAATCACGCATTTTAACGCATATAACGTTTCCTATTTCTGACGCAAAATCACGCATTTACCGTTTCCCCGCAATCACGCACTTTTCACGCACTTTCAAAAGTACGTTTAATCTTCAGTTTAATGCCGATTCCCTTCTATTTATACTTGTTAATATCTCTTAAAATAAAAAAAAGTTATAATCTGATTAAAATATTACGTCATAATCGATTTTTAACGTCATTATTGAGTAAAGATGACGCAATATTATTGATTTTGTGAATATGAAAGAAATTTGACAAATTCATCTCCAATAGCAATTTGAAATTTTCGGAGTCTTTATAATTCTGACCCAAAGTTTTAGATGAAGGAGAGACCGACAGTGACGGAAGTCCATTTGATTATGACTCAGAGTCTAGCAGCGGTAGTGATGTTGAAGAAAGCGAGGGCATCGCACCAAATTGGACTTCAGGTTTAGAAGAAATAGCGCTCCCGCCTTTTCTTGGCACCACCGGACCCACACATAATCTGGAGAATGACACTAAAGAAAAAGACTTTTTTCAGCTGATTTTTGATGTCTATTGCTTGATAATATTAACAGCAGAAACAAACAAATATGCAATGCGTATGCAGCAAAGACAGAATGGTAAGAAAAATAGTATTGATTATAAAAATTACTTTTCAAGACAAGAGAAATGCTGTACTTGATTGAGCATAGATAATAATGCAGGAACCAAGTGCATAACCAGCTGTCGAAATGTAATTGCGTACGCATAATTATTTAAGAGAAAAAAATGAAGATAGAAAGATATTTGGAGTTAAAAAATGGCATTATCATCCACAAAAATATTGTGCTTAAATGTATTAACAATTTAAAATTATTTTGTGTCATGTTATTCCGGTTCAATTTTTGTTTGATATCATTTCTACCGGAAAACGACATGGCATAAATTTTTGCAAGGAAATAAATACTCGTATCAGGAAACAAGAGGCCCATGGGCCTTATTGGTCACCTGAGTATCATGCAACAACTTTCCATCCATTGAATTTGATTCATGTTTTAATCTAGAAGCCATGAAATTCACAATTTTGAAAGAGGCACCATTGCTTATCATAATTATGCACTCAGCATACTCACTTTGGTTAGTAATACCCAGAGGTACATGTAGATCACAGTAACAAAGAGAAAATGCATTTCCACTTTGTCATTATCAGTTGTGCACCCCATCCCACAGGAACCACTGACCCTGGGGCCACATCTTTCAAAATTTTGGAAATTTTATAAATTTTATTTCACCATGTTGTTGATTAATACCAAAGTGCAGATTTCAAAGCATGAAGGATTTTCAAACATTCCACTAATTATGCACCAGTCGCCATGTCCCCTTTCCCCATGAATGATAATTCTGAAATATTTTCAGTTATTTTAAAGAAAAAAAAATGATGACTGATGCATATTTCGTAGACAAAAACACATACATGTAGATGTATATAGCTATATGTCACCTGAGTGTCTCAGATGACCTCAGAAGGCATCACTTACATTAAATTTCATCTTTTGAATAACAACATCAACAAAAGTTAGAAAAGTTAAAATGGAAACTTCTTACAATGTATATACAAATGTATATATAATATCAACGTCACAAAAAGCACTAACTTTAAACACTGGTACACAATTTGATTGAGTCATGAGATTTAAACATTAAATAGGGAATATGCTTTCCTTCCTTGTTAATGCAGGAATAAACATTGTACCGGTAGTTGTTGTAGAAAAAATACATATCCTGCAGGTTATGTAAATTCTCAGTAAAAAATTGTGTCTTGAAAAATAAATGGCTGATCAAACATTTTCTAATTGATGTAAAAAGTAGTTCTCATAAGAAATAAAGTAGAAAATCCTTAGTAAATGTTAATTTGTGTTTAATTTTAATGCCATGACACAAATATAATTTTTTGTGCACATACAGAGATGTAATGTTGTAAGTGTTCAGTAACAAGACTTACCACACATGTATCGGACCTTGTACACAGAAAATAATACAAACCATTTTTCACATCATATCCTGTATCAGCCTGAGACATCAATATTAGCCAGAAAGATGGCCCACGGGCTGATATTGATGGAGAGATGAATACAGGAAGTGATGTGGAAAAGGGTATCATTATTATTTTTACTTAATTTAAATACATGTATAAATGTAATTGAACCATACAGATTTCTAAATTTGTTAATATAACATTCTGTGATTTCTAACTACAGTATCATTACTAGGTAATATATGTTACCTATGTATAAAATAATGAAAGCTTGTGAAATTCAGTAAAACACTCCAGCTATTAGTTTTAATATAAATAATACTTGGTAATAACTTTCTACTGCTTTTTTGAAAACAGGCTGTATTAATAAAAGTGCACATCGCAATATCAGATTTGTATAAAAGTATAAAATAAAATTAACAATCCATCAATGAATGCAAGAAATGCCAAAACACTAACAAAAATCCATAATGAACTACTCATCAAAAATTGCATAAAATATATATAGAACAATGTTTAGTTAGTGTTTCTCCAAATGATAATTTTGCTAGAAAATTAATTGTTAAACAAATGAATAAAATAGGTCTAATTGGCAATCAACAACTAGTCTATGAGATTAAAACTGTAAATGACTCAAACAATCAAATTATAAAATGGAAGTATAGTAAATAATTTTTTTAAAAAATTAAAAAATGAAGTAAATCACAAACCAAGATATTTTTAAGATAAAGAGATAATCCTCAACCATCTTGCATCTTCTCTTTGACATTGTTGCAAAAAAAAAGAAAAAATGAAAGACTACCAGTTAATATCTTTGCAATGCAATACGTCATGTTAGTTCTGTAAACATCACATTCTTCTCTAGAACTTTATTTTTGCATATCATGAACTACAAAAGTTGATCTCCTTGCAAAAATTTCATTCTCACATAAATAAGTATTATTGAAAATTAAACAGAGCAATGACAATTTTTTTTTTTGGAAAATAATAAAATTAATACCCAAATTTAAAAACATGTTACAATCTCACAAAAACAAACAAAAACAAGATGGCATGAAAATCAAGAAAAAACAGAATATCTAGTGTAACATCAGTTATTCCCCATAACCAGACACAATATCATATATCACATGGACTAAATTGGTTTAAAGCTTCACAACAATATTGTAATAACACGGGAATCTAGCTACTATATATAGAATACACTGTAAATTACATGTACAACAATGAATACAAATCTCTACACTATCTGTGCTTTACTGATAAATATATAGTGTCCATGTTTATACACCAGTTCTGTAGAGTAAATATAATTCATATACCAGTGTATAGTATTTTGGAAAGGTTTTTAATTACCCTGAATCTTACAATTTAGGGGGAAATGGTACTCCTCTTGGAATTAGAGATGAAAAGATTTAATTCTAGTCTCAGAGTTTTCCTCGAGAACATATTTAAAAGGGGGAGGAGGAACATTTGCTAAAGGGAAAATCCTACTCAACAACACTGGTACTATACCATGAATAATGACACATCTCCGTGATGTGGTTATCATGATCGATTATAACTGACTGTGTATGTCATATCCTAAATGGGAAGACACAAACTCATGCAAATCAAATTATACTAGTGGAAGTTTTCTCAACTTCTTTTCTCTGATATTTTGAATATCATTGACAGTATATAGTAGAAAAAGGTTGTTCTATGAGTACTTGAAGAAATAGTCAAGTTATAAAACAATAAGACTTAATGACAGGAATGCATACCTACAAACTGAATTCTCATTTTTAGTCTGTACATATAAAAACAGTAATGCAAAAGTGTAAGATACCAGTACATGTACATCTACAAACAGTAAAACTCAGTTATAACAAAGTCACTGGGACCTGTGAAATTACTTCACTATATCCGTAATACATTATATCCATATAAGAAATTCATAAAATTTTCATAGTGAGGAAAACTTTGCTATATCCATGAATTCGCAATATCTGTGTGTGTGTACTAAATGAGTTTTACTGTTCTAGCTTGGGCTACTGAGTTAACCCTTTAACACGATCATTAGAGCACTTAACTGGAATGCCAGAGGTCATGGGTTCCATCCAAAGAAGAGGCACGTACAAGTTTCTCATGTCTCTGTTATAGCAATATTATCCAAAAGAAGAAATTTACTCTTGATTTGCATGGACATATAAAATCAAGTAAAACTATGATTTGTATTATTTAGCAATTGTTTGAGAAAAAAAAAAGAAAGATGAGAATGGGAATTTTCAAAAATTTCCAAGAACATCAATAAATTACATAACTGCAGGTTATAATCTGTAAAAAAAAAAAAATACTCCACCATCGAGTGGAAAAAACAACAAATAAAATTCAAGACATACTGAAAGATACAGATCTCAACAAATACCAGAATGACGTTAGTAGGTATTGTCAACAACAACAGGAAGGATTTTAAAATGTTACATGTACCACTAATTTTGAAATAAAGAAACTGAATCTCTCTGAAAACATTGTAGTTGTAATGTCTTTACTGATTCGTTGGAGCTCCATAAGGGTACGGATTAGTGGGGGGTGGGTATGGAGTAGTGGAGGGTGGGTACCCCTGCTGCTGCTCTCCAGGGTAAGGTGGTGGGTAAGTGGCATTCTGAGGGGGGTAGCCCATGTTCTGAGGGGGGTAGCCCTGGGGAGGGGGAGCTGTGCCCTGTGGGTAGTAGCCTGGAGCTGTCCCTGGTTGTTGGTTATAAAGTGTGGTGGTTTGTTGTGGAGGAGCTGTGTACTATAAAAGACAAACATTCATTAATTTAGACAAGAGATGCATATTAAATACAATTGTAAAGTTTGGTCATTTCAAGTCCCCATATGTTTTATTTGTCTTTAAATTACAAATCTTGGCATATTAATTGAACACTTTATATGGTTCACGATTTGAGTAATGTGAGTGTATGCATTGTACATTTATTGAGTGATGTTCTAAAATTGGATTCACAACTTTTCATGTCATCGTATGCAAAGTGAAAGTAGAACGCGTACATGTAATACATGCATATCTTTTCGTATTTAATGATGTTCTTGTTGAAATAATTGCATAAATGTTGTTAATAGCGAGCGCAGCGAGCTCAATAGACTAACGTGTATGAACAGAGGAAATTCGGATTGAAATCTGTACATACGTCAGCCAAATTTCTCTGTGCAACATTCCCAGAATTCCTGCACTACCCAATGTCCTTTGCGCAAATAAATAAAAAATAGTAAAACCAGAAGTCTCTGTCGAGACTGAAGCTCTACTGGTTTGAACTTATAGCAAAGGAAGAGAAAGTACTTAAGCAGCTGGGATTTGAAACTTTATAAACAGCATTAAATAGAATAATGATCGTTGATAAAGTCTCTTTATGTTCTTAGTGTAGTCTACTTGTGTGCCAAGTTATACTGAAATCAGACCAAAACTGTAGGAGGAGTAGCATTTTGAAACAATTTTACAGACATTTCTATTTTTAGTAACCACGGCAACACCGTTCATCAAAATTAAAATTCGATAAACAGAATTATGTATCTTAGTGTATTCTAATTGTGTGCCAAGTTATATTGAAATCAGACCAAAACTGTAGGAGGAGTAGCATTTTGAAACAATTTTACAGATATTTCTATTTTTAGTAACCACGACAACACCATTCATCGAAATCAAAAACCGATATACAGAATTATGTATCTTAGTGTATTCTACTTGTGTGCCAAGTTATATTGAAATCAGACCAAAACTGTAGGAGGAGTAGCATTTTGAAACAATTTTACAGAAATTTCTATTTTTAGTAAACACGGCAACATCGTTCATCGAAATCAAAAACCGATACACAGAATTATGTATCTTAGTGTAGTCTACATGTGTGCCAAGTTATACTGAAATCAGACCAAAACTGTAGGAGGAGTAGCATTTTGAAAGAATTTCACAGAAATTTCTATTTTTAGTAACCACGGGAACACCGTTCATCAAAATCAAAAACCAATATACAGAATTATGTATCTTAGTGTATTCTACTTGTTTGCCAACTTATTTTGAAATCATACCAAAAATGCATAGCATTTAATGTAATGATTTTCACAGAAATGCTGCTTACACATGTACATGGAACCGATAAACAGAATTATGTAAGCAGTGTGTTCTACTTGTGTGCCAAGTAATACTGAAATCAGTAAAAACTGTATAGATAGCATTTTACAATTAAAATTTCACAGCAATTTATAAAACAATTTTTAAGAACCAGCTGGTTATGCACCGTTCATCCAAATCAAAAACCTATACACAGAATTATGTATTACTATGTAAGGAGAAACTTATACTGAAATCAGATAAAACTGTAGGATTGCATTTTGAAAGAATTTCATTTTGCATAGATTTTTTCAAATCAATACATATACAAATTGCTCTTAAATGTAGTCTACTTGTGTGCCAAGTTATACTTAAATTCAAAATAAAATTAAACATGTAAAGAATTTCACAGAAATTTTTATTAGTAACCAGCGCAACACCTTTCATTTGAATTTAAAAACCTCTGTATACATGATTTATTTATTTCTAACTGTGTGCCAAAATAATGAATGAACCTTTAAAAGCTGTAATATTGATAGCATTTTGAAATTTGAATTTCAAAATCATTTAAATTTTAAAACCACGGCAATATTCATCCAAATCAAAAACATTTCTTGTTTTGTAATGCTATTTATATGCCAAGTTAGAAATATATCAAAACTGTACTAGCATTTTGCAAAAAAAGAAATTTTTTTTGCATACATTTATCCACATGAAAACCGTATAAGTTGTTCTTAGTGTAGTCTAACATTTTAATTTTTAGATAACTTTCTGTAGAGGAGTAATATTTTGAAAGAATTTCGCAGAAATTTTATTTTTCTAAAGTCAACACTTCATCGAAATCAAAAGTTATACAGAACATATCTTAGTGTAGTCTATTGTGTGCGTTATAAATGACGAAGATCTAGTACATATACATATATTAGTGTACATTGTTGAAATGTTTCACAGAAATTATGCATTTTTAGTAAAAATTCATGAAGAGATACAAGGATTTTGTATTTAAAGGATATAAGTGCCAAGTTATATTGAAATATGTGTTGCAAAACTGTAGAAGGATTTTGAAAGAATTTCACAGAAATTTCATTTTTATAAAATATATTCATGATTCAAATATTCATATACTACATTATATATATTATACAACAGGTGTGCCAAGTTATATTGAAATTAGAAGTCAAAACTGTAGGAGGAGTAGCATTTTGAAAAATATGTTTCCATAACACATCATTACTATGGTTCTTCTGTAAAGAAAAAAATTGTTTTGGATTATGGTTACCTACGGAAACCTGGTCAAAGTAATTTCCTTAGCATTTTCCAGTTTTTCCAAAAAGGCACTGAAAATCACTGATCTTTAAATTAGTCTGATGAATGTAAATTTTACTTTATTAACCCATGGCAACAATTCTGAATACCTTCAACCAATTTCGTAACCACTTTACCTTTTATAGCAAATGACAGACATTTATTTTGGAGGTTGAAATGAGATTTATCCGTAAAAAGGCATTTTGAATGAAAAATAAAAAAATAGATAGAAGTAGTTTATAAAAATATCTTTATTGTTGTAAAGATTCCCTAGAATAATAACTAATTCTTGGGTTGCCATGGTAATAAGTGGCACATTGGCCAGAAAACAAACTTTTTGTTTGCAAATACTCAACAGCTGTACTTGTCCCCTGGTTTTTGCATATGGGCAAAACTAACTGATTAAAAAAAAGTAGCTTTAACATTCGCCTTCAACACAAGAAGTATATTTTTATCATTACCATGGATATAATATCGTAAATTAATTTAGTTTAGCTGCGATTCTTTCATTCGCAAACCACGGCCAAAATTACGCTCCTCTCCCATCTGAGAGAGCTATATATGCGTCCGGACCGTTTGAGACGATGCTATTCTATATGAAATATAAAGGCTCTCATAAAGCTTTGTTAAATTTTACAGAAAAGAACCTCTAAGAATTTTTGTGAAAACTCGTTAAGATTTCTCTAAAGGTTGAAACTTAATCAAGACATTTTTTCTTTGTGAAAAGGTCTATTGGTTTTGAAAAATTCATTACTTATATGTTGTTTAACATCCCTCTCGAGAATTTTTCACTCTTATGGAAACACCACTACTTGCAGGCGGTGAGCTGCCTTTTTTTTCCATACTCGGCACTTACGGCCCTTCCAAGGGCAGTGATTGATCTTTTTTGTACCAGCACCTTTTGTGACATGGGACCTCGGTTTATACGGTCTCTTCCTAATGCTACGTTTACACTATGTTCCCGGCAGCCACGGCAGCCCCGTTTGCCCGAAACGTAGTGCGCCGTGAGATTTTGGTTATTTTCCCCTCTATATCCAAGTCTTGACAAGTTCTTTTGCGGTCTTCTACGGTCTTCTACGGAATCCGTGATGGGCCGTAGGAAGAAGTTGCCGTGGAGTGCCGGAGGCTCCACGGCGCACTACGGTTCTGCCACGTATGCCAGCACGTTCCCCCCAGGCCTCTTACGTTCTGATAGGTCCCCTCTCGTTTCTGGCGTTCTTATGAAGTTCTTATACGTTTCTCACGTTCTGTCAAGTCTTTCTACGTATGAAACATGGACGCCGGGAAACTATGGATCACGTTTGTACCAGAGAAGGTCTCCTAACCAGAAACAATCATTGTATCATGACCCTTCGAAGATAAAAATCATGAATTCCCAAGACGAAGATTTTATTTTCGCGTGTTTGCTGGGTGCATAACTAAAATCACTTCGTCAAAATGAAGAGAACCAGCAGCAGTTACAGAGAGGGAAGGCAGGAGTGCAGCAACTAGGAATGAGACGAATAAGACGTATGAGAAGGCGGAGATCCATATTGATCCATAATGAAACTTCTCTGCAGTGCCCGGCTTTTATATGCTTCCTCTCAGACCGCGTGCGCCGTGTCAGACCGTAGTAGAACGCAACGCACCGGGACCATAAACCGTAACATGCCGGGACGAACCGCGATTGAACGCGAGGAAACGGCTACCATACACCCTAGTTTGCCGTGAGGACCGTGATGAAACGTGGCAGAACGTGATAAAACGGACAACAACCGTGAACTAGCCGTGACAGAACGCGGACTAGACTCAGCAAAACGTCTCAAAACGTGAATGGACGGTGAGATGAATGGAAATATACATTCTCCCGTCCCACTGCGGACTGCCTCCAAGTTCTGTTACGATCTATTACGTGCTGTCGCGTTTTGTTGCGTTTATTCCGTTTTACTACGACCTACTAAGTTTCACATCTGCAACGTGGCCGCCGTGGCAAATTTTTTGACAGTTTAAAAATCTGGCACGGCATCCACGGCAATCGCGATGAGTTACGTTTGTCCATCCCGTTGCCCCAAGTTTTCTCACGCCCGTCCCGTTTTTTCCACAGTGGCCTGAAACGTGATTGCCGTGGCTGCCGGGAACATAGTGTAAACGTAGCATTAGGACCGGTCTCCACGTCCCATAGTGGGATTAGAACCCGCGACGTAAAGAACAACTCCTTACTTAGCGACTCTAGAGCAGACGCTCTAACATGCACTGCGCCACGCGGGTGACTGAAATAGAGGAAGACATTACCATATCACTATTTTCTAGTACCTACAAACCATTCTTTTAAAAAGAGAGGTAAGTTAGCAATGTAACCACCATAAAACACAGAAGTAGACATCAGATCCCTTGGAACTTTAATTTGTGGAATAGATAAATTATTGATAAGAATGCACGGTGATGTACTAATCTAGTGAAAGGGGGGGGTGTCTCAATTCAAAATGATGCATTCTAGAGTGGACTTGACAATGACACAACTCAATAACTCTGCTTTAAGCATTCTGTAGTTTACTGTTAAAATACCCCCGAAAACGAAGTTTGGGGGGTATAGAGGAATCAGCTTGTCCGTCCGTCCGTTTGTCTAGCTGTCCGTCTGTCTGTGCAAATGTGTCCGGTCCATATCTTTCTTACAGAGGAACATTAGAATCTACCACTTCCACAAAAATTGCTTATGACTTAAGGGTGTGTCATAACCTTGACTCAAGGTCAATAGGGGAAGTTGAAGGTCACTGTCAGAAAAATTTTATAAATCGTGTCCGGTCCATATCTTTCTTTAAGATAAACTTGGTAAGCTTCTATTTCACACAAATATTGTTCATGACCTAACAGTGTGTCATGACCTTGACACAAGGTCATCTGTGCAAGCTCAAGCACTGAAAGAAAAATTTTATAATTCATGTTTGGTACATATCTTTATTGTGGAGAAACTTTAATCTACTACTTTACACAAAGATGGTTTATGACCTGAGGGTGTGTTATGACCTTGAGCCAAGGTCATTTAAGTTCAAGTTCACTGAAAGAAAAATGTCACAATCCGTTTACGATCCTTATCTTGCTTGTGATAAACTTGGTAAGTTCTTATTTCACACAAAGACTCCTCATGATTTCACACAAAGATTCCTCATGACCTAAGGGTGTGTCATGGCCTTGATGCAAGGTCATCTGTGCAAGTTTAAGGTCATTGAAAGAAAAAGTTAATAATTCTTCATGTGTTAGTATATATCTTTCTTATGGAAAAACTTGGTAAGTTCCTGTTTTATACAAAGATTGCATACATCTAGTGGGTTTGTCATGACCTTGACCGTAAGGTCATTTGTGCAAGTTTAAGGTTACTGAAAGGAAAAAAGTTCATAATTTGTGCCTGGTCCATATCTTTCTTACGGATAAACTTGGAGGGTTCCTCATTTAAACAAACATTGTTTATGACCTGAGGGTGTGTCATGACTTTGACCCAAGGTCATTTGCGCACGTTCAAGGACACAGACAGAAAAAAATGACAATTCATGTCTGGTCCATATCTGTCTAATGGATAAATGTCGTGAAATCCCATTTTACACAAAAATTGCTTATGACCTGAGGTTGTGTCATGACTTTGGACCAAGGTCATTTATGCAAGTTCAAGGTCACTGACAGAAAAAGTTCATAATTCGTGTCTGGTCTGTATCTTTAGTCTTTATTTTTTTTTATTGGTCTGAACCTTCGTTTCATTCATATGAAATATAATGAGCAATTACATTTGCACTAAAAATGTCTTAGCATTTCTCTCTTCTCTAAGATTCATTAAATATTCATAAATTAGCACCTCTGAAAAACCCAGCGGGGGTATTTTGTCCCTTTTGGACAGTTCTAGTTTCAATCTGAGGTGAAAATAAGAGACCAAAGGAACAAATGGACACCTAGTTTAAAATATTCCAGTGCGGTCCCATTTTGTCCTTGCATCTTCTTGGGTGTTTCCGGCAAGCTCAAACAAATATCCTAGGTTATAATTCTGAACTTGCCAGAATGATCAAGTGAGGTAGAAAAAGCTAGGTATTTATTATAATTCTAGAAATGGCTATCTATTCAGTCTTGGCATTATAAAATCTAAGACGTGAATGAAAACGCTGAAGATAATTAATATAGAAGAATATCTAATAATATCTAAGTAACTGTTACTTTCTCATGCGCGGATCTAAAGGGGGGGGGGTCGGACCAACCCTGGAATATGCAGAGCTAAAGTAAAAAGTGACCTTGGAACCCCCCCCCCTCCCACTCAAAAACTTGGATATAGTTAAGTTGGTATGTAAAGTCATAAGTATGAATAGGTATGAAGAAGATTTGGAAGTCAACACCCTCCCTCCCTCCCTCTCTTTTTTGCTTGTCAACAATTTTTTTTTCACTGGAGTGGACCCCCACTAGAAATTCTAGGATCTGTGCCTGTTTCTATACATATTTGTACACGGTATAACAGATAAGGCAACGAAACAGGGAACTTCAGATTATATCGTAATCAAATTACGGTATTAACGCGATCGAAAAAATCAATAAAAAAAAGGCAAAAATCGTCAAAATAAGCCCAGAAATGAATTCCTTGTAAAAAATGAGGTTAAACAAAAATGGTTTTTAAACACAGTTTTTAAAATTTGAAGTAAAACATAATCCAGTAATAAAACTACAGGCTTCTCGTAAAATCGACTTTTTATGTTGTCAACATCGAAAGTTGTCTCGAGCGAGTTCTGTAGAAATAAATGAATATTCATGAGATTCTCGTCACTGGTCTACTAACATGTGACGTAATTTGTAAACAAAAACAGCTGATTGTATGAAATGCCGGTGAAGTTAAAGGATATTTACCAGAAAAGCGCCGATTTAGCTTGTTTAATTCAGTGGTTAATCAGATTAAATGTTCTGATTGATTAAAATGGGGAAGTCTGTAAAAAGTTTTAAGACGGGAAAATTTGAAGGATTCTAGTTATTCCAGCGACGAACATGTTTGGAGATGCTCCAACAAAAAATGTCACAAGAACGTGTCCGTGAGAGTTGGGAAATGGGACGAGAATCCGACACAGATTAACTCTGGAAAAAATTCTTTTATAAAAAATAACTTATTTTTGGGTGCACATAGTAAGTGTATTTGTCAGACACGAATAAAGTCAAACCATAGTAGACTGGTACAATTTCTTTAGGGAGGTTTGTACCTGTGTATTAGAAAAGGAATCTGGAAAAAAACAAGAGGCCCACGGGCCTTATAGGTCACCTGAGTATCATGTAACAACTTTCCAGCGATTGTATTTGGTTCGTGTTTTAATTCAAAAGTCATGAAATTCACAAATTTTGAAGGAGGCACCATTGCTTATCAAAGGGCAGATTTCAAAGCATTAATTTATTTTTAGTCAAAGTACCCCCCTGGGTACCCCTGACCCAGCGGCCCGGAAATTATCTATTTTGAAAGAGGCCCATTTCTTCATTATAAGGCCAGCATTTTTTTTTGTTTAGGTTTAGTTATGAACATGAGAATAAAAAAGTCCCAAAGGAGAAGGAAATCAAATTTTTTTTTGATAAATCAATTATTAACATTTGTACATTCTTTTTTTTATGCTATTATAATAGGCTCCTTACCACTGGACACATAATGCTTACAAATAGGAAAGTAAAACATTGCTTATTTCATCATCTGCCAGTTTGGGTCAGTTATATAAATTTTGTGATGTTGGTCAAAATATATTTTAAAAAATCAATTCTTTAAAAGTCTTTCAATATATCTTCATTTTTTTTAATATGTGTTAGGTGAATGTGTAGACATTGTTCTAAAATTTAATCCTATCATAAAACAGACAGGGGGTATTGCGGGTGTAGGGTGAACATTTTTTCAATCAAGTGTAAAATAATTTTTCTGGCTGATACAAATGATACTACATGCCTGTATATATTTGTATATTCTTGCCTTAACAATTTCTTCCTCAAATGGACTGAACTTCTCCCATAGTTTTATTCATTACATCTGATGCATAAGCAACCCTTTTCTGAAGAATGATGCTTAGACTGTAAGCTATAACAGAGACCTAAACAATGTTGCTGCCCGCTGGCAATATGCAACAGCTACCACGGGCAGTTTAAAACCTGGGGGAGGAAAATAATTTACAGACAGATACTTTTGAAACGAATACATAATTATCTCACCAGCATGTCATTGTGCAACAAAGTCGTCAGCATTTTATTTGTCCTTTGAACAGGTGAAACTTTTTGAATGGCACTCGTATCGATGAATTTTACATTAAACCAAGCTATCTTTCAGATCTCACTTTATTTACCCGCCGTTTCATCTTAAAACCGGAAGTGCGAGTTCGTAAATGTGAAATGTCGATCCCGACTCAAATTTGACATCGGAAAGAAAAAAATTGTTTTATTTTTTTCTGAACATTCAAAACCTTGAGCGGAGGGTTTGTAAAACTGAAAATAAAATAAATCCTGGCCTTAAATATGTAATTAGATCATTAGCATATTAACCAGGATGTTCAAAGAATTCATGCATTTCACTATATAATCATTAGAGCCCCACCCTAAAACAAGAACCCCTGACCCTGGGGCCATGAAATTCACAATTTGTGAAGAGGCACTCTTAGTCATCATAACTATGTACTTGGTTTATTTGATACCCAGGAGCAGAGGAGAAGATTTTCAAAGAATTAAATAAATGTATTTTCACTATATAATCAATAGAGCCCCGCCCTAACACCAGAACCCCTGACCCTGGGGCCATAAAATTCACAATTTTGGTAGAGGCACTCTTGCTCATTATAACTATGTACTTAGTTGGTTTATTTAATACCCAGGAGCAGAGAAGATTTTCAAAGAAATAATGCATTTTCACTACCTACTTATTTAGCCCCGCCCCAGCACTAGAACCCCTGACCCCAGGGCCATGAATTTTACAATTTTGGTAAAGGACTCATTGCTGATTACAATCATGCAAACAGTTTGACTGCTTGATGTCCAGGAGTAAAGAAGAAGATTTTTAAAGATTGCATTAATTTTCGTGGTTTTGGCCCCACCCCTCAGGCCCCAGGGGGGCAGGGATCATGAAATTCACAATTTTTGTTCCCCTTTACCCATAGATGCTTTGTGCCAAATTTGGTTGAAATTGGTTCAGTGGTTGCAGAGAAGAAGCTGAAAATGTTCAAATGTTAACGCACGACGCACGACGGACGACGACGGACAAAAACAGATAGCAATAGGTGACCTAAAAATAGAGGGAGAGGGGAAAGCTGTTGAGATAGATGAGAGGAAATTTGGAAACAGACAATTTCATAAAGGACGAAAAGTTGAAGGCGTGTAGGTGTTTGGAAGGATAGAGAGGGGGATCAAAGAACTGTTTTTTCACCACCATGACAGATCGCTCGAGGGAAAAATTACTCAGCATCATCAAACAGAATATTTTTCCAGAAACTACTATTATATCTGACTGTTGGAAAGCATGACATTCTCGACCAGGAGGGATTCAATCACTGAGAGTTTAACCATTCTCTGCATTTTGTTGATCCTACCACTGGTGCACACACAAACACGATTGAGTCAACTTGGAGAGCACCGAAAAAATCATTGCCAGTGAGCGGGACTGCAAAATCTCTCTATGACAATTATTTTAACCAGTACTTTATACGTAAAAAATAAAAAAAAAATACCTAAGAGACTCCTCAGATCTATTCCTAAAATTTCTAGAGCTTATAAAGTCCGTGTACAACCCCCAAATTCTCATCCCTCGACTTACTTGCGACAAATCTCAACCTACATCGCCCAAGAAACAACGACATGTGCTACGGCCTATTTTGTCCCCAAATATTAATGACAGCATGGATGATTTTGATATCTAAGGTAAGTATTTTTTTTACCTTTTTTTTGATACCGGTATTTCATTACTACCCAAATCACTCAATTGAATGCGTTTTGTTGATGCGAGGAGATATACATGTAATGGCGGTTTGTTTACATTATACATAGCAACGGCAAGGGAAATAATCGCTCATGCGCAATCGCGTGATTCTGGGGATCGACATACTAGAAACTTCCCGAAGGATTATAAATGGTCCTACTAAAGAAACAACAGAGTACACTCATTTATACCTCTAGGAATGTTTGGTAAAACAACTGAGACAGAAATTATTTTACACGGAAAGAGGATAACAGCTCTGTTAAACACAAGTTCAACAGTGTCGACTATTAAGATAGGATTTTACATGAAGGAACCATCCAATTCATCGAGATGAAACCTTTCGATCAGAATTTGAAGACAGAGTGTGCAGGAGGATCACAGTTACCTTATGAGGGTTACATAGAAGCTGATATTAAAACACCTGAGAACAGTAACATCATCAAGTCTACATTATAGAGTCTACTTATCAACATTTTTATGCTCTGTAATACATAGTTGATTTGCAATATTTATTAAGGAGAATTAATGGAACTCGAAATTTTCATATTTGCTCCTAAAACAATTTGAAGTTCAAATAGTTTTTAGGTACCGATGTTTATTTATAATTTATCTGTACTGGCGACGTAAATATGTATACATGTAGTAAATAAAAAGGACCTTAAATCATCAAAATTTAGGGAACACCGATATTTTAACTGGCGTCGTCATTTCATAAAAAATTATGGATTTTGTAAAAAATTTACAACAGGCGATGGGCAAGTTGTTAGAGTTCATTTAATGTATCGGATGAATGCTAAAATCTCGCATTTAGCGATTGAGGGGCAAAATGAAAACCAACATTCCCTCTGTGTTCAGTAATTCAGGCGTGAAAGAATTTGATTACACGATAAGTATGTACTGGTCCCTGCTGAAAATCAAATAAGACACTGTCTTTTTTATTAAAGTCGCTCGCATGGCACAGTGGTAAGAGTGTCTGCTCTAGAGTCGCAATATATGGAATTGATCCTTTAAAGTTACGTCGCGGATTCGAATCTCATTGTGGGACGTGGAGACCGATCCTTCGGACGTGACCGTATAAACCAAGGTCCCGTGTCACAGTAGGTGCTGGCACGAAAAAATGATCCCTCAATGCTCAACGGCATTAAGTGCCGGGTATTAGACAAGCTATCCACCGGCAAGTGTTAACGTCTCCATATGTGTGAAATATTCTCGACAGGGGCGTTAAACAATATACAAAGAAACAAGAAAAAACCTTTTCATTGGTAGTAGTCATTTGCAAAATTATTTTGTTAACAATCTTGCGGTTATACATACAAGTAATCTGAAGATGATGTTAAAAAGATGCTTGAGTTTCTGATTGACAATACCCATGTGGAAGACCCACTTTTGTATTTACATGAAGCAGAATTTATTTAAAATCTAAAATATGAAAAGAAGAAGACTTACTGTGGCCTTCAACTCGACATAGCTAATGAAGACGACGTATTGTCAATTAACAATGGTTATTTTCATATTCTTATGTCGATACGACATATCCCGGTGATCTTGAAAACAAGTTGATGAAACAAGAATACCAACAATCTCGTTTAAAGTTGATCATTTCGTAATATGTATGGTCGATACATATACAATGGCCTAGTCAGCAAATATAATTTATAATAAACAAATACTGACTGGTGTTTTTCACACTTATTGTAACGGCCATTATTCACTAAATTGTCGGCGGATTTTACCGTTATACATTAACCACCGAACCTAAATGTTTTATATCTTTTCTTATTTCATTTCAATGAATCTTGAATGATGTAATGCGAGAAAAAAAGCACGGAATTTCAAAAATTTTAATTCAGAGAGTAAAAGTTTTGAGATTTGTTTATGTGACTTCATTGCAATTGCAAATCTGTAGCTCGCTGGTCTGAAAAGAAATTGGGATGAATGGGCGCCAATGAATGACAAGAGAGCTAGAGAGCCACCCTGTATAACTGAGAGCCAACTGTATATCAATTTCGCACGAAAAGTTGTGTTCGTTTTTCTACTAGTTTCTTCAAATTCCTATCTCAGCTGCTCTAGAGGGATGTCAAACAATATTCAATCAATCATTCTTATCTCAATTGTACAAAAGCGTGATTTCAAAATATTTCTTTGACCCCTATCAACTCTACTCTCATATTTTATATCTACACGAAATGGGCTCAGTGTATATAAGAAAAATTTTCGATGGATTGCATTTCAGGCCTAAGAGGGCTGCTTACAATGGTATAGGAATATTTTGGTGTGCAAACGTAGTATAAAAATGTTAGGACACACGGTTTGTATCTTTTTGAAATCGCAGTTTGAAAAACAGGGAGAAATAAATCGAGAAACTGCGCACTTTTTTTCGCATTCTACACTTATACAATGGGTGGCACTGTAGCTCTCTGGTCTGTCAATTTCTTTTTATTTCGGAGAGTTACAGTTCTGCGGCTTACTTCTTTGGTGGGGGTAAACAATTTTATTTGAATAACTGTCTCTTTTTTTTTGGGGGGGGGGTTCATGATGTGATCAATCGATTGGCTTGCGTGATAATTTGCATACGCCGAAGTCGACTGACCATCGTCATGAAATCAAAAATTCTGACAGTTATATCTTATATCTATATGCGCTTGATACCGCTAAGCCACGTGCTCCAAGTCCCCATTCTGTCTCTATTTGTCCCGCCCCGCACGTGGTTTTTTTAACCGCGCCTATCGATGAACCAGTAGATTTATGAAGAAATAACGTACATTTACTATTTGTAAGTTTTATCTTGGAAAAGACGTTGGAAATGTAAATATATAAAATCCCAAAATTGTCAGCCTACCTACGTCAAGATTTTCAGAGAATAACTAATTCATGTAGATATGAGATCCACCACCCTATTGGTCTTCCTGTTGACATTCTGGTTATAGGTTCAGTCTGCAGCTTGCTTTTATATTGCAATGAACCACAGGTCCATGGCAGATGGGTGAATCAGATGGGATTCTGCACAAGAAAAAACACGGCTTTGAGACTGATATCTCAGTTAAGAGTGCATTCAGATGAGGATTTGTTGTACATGTAATTTATTATTTTTTGTAATGATTTATACATGTACTAAAGTTATCCTTACAAAAACATGCCCCTTTTTAAAATTAATAAACTGTTCTTTCATTGTGATTGATAGCACCAGATGAAAAAGGCACTTTGGAAATATGTGTAGAGAGGGATACTGATACTGATATTAGTGAACTAAGCTCTGAGGAAGTTATTCAAACCTCAGGGACTGATGTATGTACCTCATCAGGCTCTCTTCAAGAGTTTCTATCCGCCGAAATATGGCTGAAAAATTGCCGACTCGGCGTTAAACAATATACAAGCAATCAATCAAGAGCTTCCACAGATGGAGGACTCTGAGTATTCTGTATCTGGAGATGACGAAGAACGAAAAGTTTCAGATTTAGGTAGCAGTCATGCATTAAATAAAGAATTAATTTATTCCTTAAGAAAACCTTCTATGGAAATAGAAAACATTAAATTTAGCATGGTGTTCAACCATTTAGTTTTAAAAATGTATCTATTCATATATTCCAGTTCCATTTTCACGCGGATTTTGTATCACCCGGGACAATGTTGGGAAAATGGTAAAGCCTCACTGAAGGCCTGTCATCAGAGTACAGAACAGAAAAGTAAAACGATGCTCTGAGCTTTGGCTTACTGTGCGGAAAACAGAATTCTTACAATACATTAACATGCTTCAGATATACAACTCCATAAGTTTTTGTCAATGGAGGAAGACAACACTGAAATCAAACAGCGCATGGAGGTCATCGTAGCAAGGATCATACAGAAGGAGATGTCTTCACTGTATACAAAGTGTTAATCGAAAATCTACTTGATTTGGATCACTAGCTATATTTGTTTGGATCACTCGAATTTTCTGTCTGCACATTTAGACAAAAAATGTCCTTTATATACGGTTTTTTACTAATAATAAAACTACTTCAACCAATATGAAACTTCTTCTTGGTATATTTAAGGATTGTTATGTTTTTGTGTATCCCACCCTTCCTTAAACATCGGTAGCACGCGTTTTTCACGCATCTGATGGTCATTTTTTGACTAATCAGCCACTTGGATGGACCCTTGACATTATTTCAATAAAACATTTATTGTTATGTTTAATATAAATCCTAATCAAGCGTTAGCTATCAAATTTGACCACAAGGTCTTTTTTATATCTTGACAATCACATCAAATATGCACCTACCCAACTTTTCCAGAGCTATTTTAGGTTTGCGTAGAAAATATCCAGAAGGCTATCTTTGTTGTCATGACAGCTATACTTTTTTCGAGTATACATATAGCAATTAAGCCTAGTTCAATTAGTAAAATGATTTATTGACGTTACCTTGTGTTAACAACAGTCTTGTACAATATTTTCTTCCCCAGACTCCTCTTACATTTCAAAATTGGCCCAGTCCATAGGAGGTCCATGTGTCATATGCTCACCTTGAGCGTTTTATGCTCAGTCGGTGAGTGTGATACGTATGTATTTGTATAAACTATAGAAAAAGTAGTGTGGCCTTTCGTGAAAGTATCTTTTAATTTTCTAATGGAAACAACTCTAATGACGTTTTTATTTCGTTAATTAATGTTTAGTTCCATTTTTTTTATTCCGAAATAAAGGATGGATCCAGCATAAATTTCTTTGGGAAGGGGAGGGGATTACATTGTTGTCCATAACATTTAAGGATCCCGACACAAAAACCCTACTTTATGGTTGGGGAGGGGGTCGGCTTAATTTGTGGACAAGCTACATTCTTCCATATATACCGATGTTCTCATTTTTTCTATCAACTTATGACAGTCATTCATCAACAAAAACAAACCAAAGTAAAAAATTTAATGTCCCTTACCAAATTGTAAAATCTTAAACAATTTTAAAGATCGATTTCAACTCTTTGACTTGATTTATACACACAGTTTTGTAAATATTTAGTGGTATACGAGGGTTGTCCCGTAAAATCGTGGACAAGTTGTCTAGTGTAAAAAATAAACATCACTGCGTTCTGAAATTTTCACTATTATTTAGTACATATTTTAGTAATATACACAGCAAATTTCAGATAAATATATGCATGAATTAACAAATTATGTGATTTTATGCCATGTATTGTATCACCTTACGGCGCATGGATTATAACGTCAAAGTGTCTAAAACAGCGTCACGTTTTATCTTTGCTGAAAATGAAGTTGGATGAGTCAGACTTAAATTTAGGAATTTCATTGATACACATTCTTTAGTCTCTATAAACAGTCGAAGAACCAGTTGGCACCTTCATGCGATCTTCTGAAGATTTATCAGTAAGTTACGGACAATATTCTCACCATTCAACTAATATAAAATCTCATATCGGCGGTCTACTGTGACAGCGTCTTTTGCATTAGGAGTTTGTCCGTATGTTTTGTACTCCCCAGGGACTCGATCAAAAAAGACTTCGCTGAGAAAAACTCCTATTTCATTTGTATACTTAAGATATGGTGATATTTTTATAATCTTTTTTCTTCTATGGTCATTTCAAGTCTCTAAAGGTATCATTACAACATCGAATTAAAACGGAACTGCTCTCCGGTGCGCCGTAACGTCATAAAATGTCGCCATTTTTCGTGTGTTGTGTTTACCACTTTCCCATTTCGAATGCTCGAGAAACTGCCAAAAATTAACCAAATGCCTTAAAATTTTTACAAGACTACAAAATTGATTGTGGAATTGAATTAGGATAATTTTATTCCAAATCTTATGTATTTAAAACTTTTATATTGAATTCAAACTTGTGTATTCTTTAATAAAACCTTGGTTTTTTTTGTCCGTGCGCTGTAGGACAATACCCCGTGCACATTCAAGCATAATAAAATCTTTATTTTTGCCTATATTTTATAAAAAAAATTATCATGCAGTTAATTTTCAGCTTAGTGCGCCCATTACTTTTCGAGAAAAACGCTTTGTCCACGATTTTACGGGACAACCCTCGTATATATGCATGCAAAGTTTTGATAAGTGGTTAACGCATTCAGTCTCACGTCTATCATGAGCTTTGGAGAGAGTTCAAATACTAGTAGTTTGTGAAGCCTTTATTTTCCTTTTTAAATACCTTTACAACATTAGTGAAAATATATAACGTGTATTTATCAATACATTGTAAGTTATTTAATGACATAAATTTGAGAAAGTGTCTTTGGATTATACCCCCCCCCCCCTCCTATATACGCCACCATTCTCCAAGAAGTATTCTAGGCAAATCAAACATAGCATTTCTGTATCAATCGCGACAAAATGCAAATCAAGTATAGCACAAACACCAGCAAAGATTGCACGTTTCATCAAATTCTATAATTATTTATTTCTGTTTAACTTCTTTTGACTGAAAAATGTTTCTCTTGTGATTATGAATGCCAATATTTTTTCAAAACTGTTAAAATCGCAATAATTTTATCAAAAAACAATAAATCTTGATTTCATGCAAATCACAAAAAGGATCCGAAAAAAGTATAGCAATCGCAAAAATATGTTGCAAACATATTATAGCATTCACTCAAAACAAGAATAGCTCAATTTCTCAAAAAAGCGTAATGTATAGAAATCAGATGATGTTTCGTGGGTGAATTGAGGAGAAAACTTATATACAATAACTTTTACAACAGAATATAGTTTGAAAAAATTAAGAACAATTGCAACTAGTGCTAATTGTAACGGGGACCGTTACAGATGTTCCCCAAACGCTCCTCAACTCCCTTTTGGTGCCATATTCCTTGTAAGCTTCATTAAATAAGACAAACTCTATGCATTTGAGACTTTAACAACATTTACCCAAAAGTGTACCAAGTTCATTCAAATTTTAGCATTGCACGCGTACGCATGTGAATGCATGTGCGTAATGACCATATCATCTTGTCTACACAATCTATATATTTTAATATACTAAATATTAAAGTGTTTAAT
This sequence comes from Saccostrea cuccullata, assembly GCF_032062105.1. Taxonomy (NCBI): domain Eukaryota; kingdom Metazoa; phylum Mollusca; class Bivalvia; order Ostreida; family Ostreidae; genus Saccostrea; species Saccostrea cuccullata. Next base: position 19,543 of record NW_026930427.1, on the reverse strand, counting down.
CCAAAGGTATTTAAAAAATACGCTGATTCAAGTGTATTTTTGATTTTGTTCATTTCACGTGCACGCACGTGCATACATGAGCATGTTGACCATACCTTCTTGTAGAAGTCAATTACATCTATCTATGTTCTAAATCTCACCCCGTTTGGTATAAAACCAAGGGAGTTATAGCTGTTTAAAGTTTCAGCCAATCAGATTGCAGCGCACGTATACGCATGTGTATGCATGTGCATGGTCGCCATACCTTCTTTTGGTAGTCCATTATATCTATCTATGTTCCAAATCCCATCCTGTTTGGTTGAAAACCAAGGGAGCTATAGCTATTTAAAGTTTAAGCCAATCAGATTGCAGCGCACGTGCATGCACATGTTTTCATGATAATTGCTATATATCATGTTGTAGGATATTCTAATGCATTGTTATGTTCAAAATTTCAAAGGATTTCGTTAAAAAACAAGAAAGATATTGAGACTTTAGTTTCAGCCAATCAGAGCGAAGCGCACGTGCATGCGCGTGAGATCTTGCTATTTTGACCATGTCACATTGTCTATGCTACTAATATCCTTATATTATGAGTTTCAAAGCATTTCATCAAAAATGTAAAAAGTTACGCCTATATCAATTAAATCAGTCATTTCACGTGTTGCACGTGCACGCTCTTGCAAGCACGTGCGCGCAAAATGACCTTTGTTCCGCAAATCTACATAACATGTCTACTGACCCTAAAAAGGTTTTACCTAAGTCGGATGTGTAGTTTACAAGATCACTCCCGGACAAAAAAGTACCCAGGAAGAAGAAGAAAAATAATAATAACTAGTGCTAATTGTAACGGGGACCGTTACAGATGTTCCCCAAACGCTCCCCAACTCTCTTTTAGTTTCATATTCCCTGTAATATACTATATGTGAAAGCATTCAGTCCAAAAGTATTAAAAATCACTCATTCAAGTGTGTTTCTTATTTCATTCGATCCAAATGCACGCACGTGCAAGCACGTGCATGATGACCATACCTTCTTGTAGGAGTCCCTCATATTTATTTATGTTCTGAATCCCATCCTGTTTGGTTGAAAAACAAGGGAGTTATAGCCATTTCAAGTTTCAGCCAATCAGATTGCAGCACACGTGCATGCGCGTGATTTCATGATTATTTTTCTATATCGCATTGTAGGATATCCTAATGAATGATTATGTTTTAAATTTCAAAGCATTTCGTCAAAAAACAAAGGAGATATAGTCATTTAAAGTTTCAGCCAATCAGATCGCAGCACACGTGCATGCGCGTAATTTCTTGAAATTTTTTGTATATCATATTGCAGGGCATCCTAATGTATGACTAGGTTTCAAATTTCAAAGCATTTCGACAAAAAACAAAGGCGATATAGTCATTTAAAGTGTCAGCCAATCAGATTGCAGCACACGTGCATGCGCGTGATTTCATGAATTTTTTTCTATATCATATTGTAGAATATCGTGATTCATGACTATGTTTTAAATTTCAAAGCATTTCGTCAAAAAACAGAGAAGATACTGAGATTTTTGTTTTAGCCAATCAGAGCGAAGCGCACGTGCATGCGCGTGAGTTCGTGCTAATTTGACAGTATCACATTATGTACACTATTAATATATCCTTACATAATGAGTTTCAAAGCATTTCATCGAAAAATGTTAAAGTTATGGCTATCTTAAATATATTCGTCATTTCACTCATATCACGCGCCCGCACGTGCAGGCGTATGCGCGCAAAATGACCTTCGTTCCGCACACCTACACTACACACCTATTAACCCTAAAAAGGTTTTAGGTCAGTTGGGTGAACAGTTTCTGAGAACACTCGCGGACAAAAAAGTACCGGAGAACAAATAAGAAAAAAAATAATAATAATAACTAGATATGAAACTCGTTGCGAGCAACGATTGGTCTTCCGTCCTATTCCGGAAAGAAGACGTAAAATCGAGCTGAAAAAGTAAAAATAAATTTGCACACAAGGAGGATTAAACCCAAGTCGCTAGCATGAAATTCCAACGCACTAAATATTACGCTATCGGGACCTCTACTCTAAATCTACTTGTATATATTAACGAATATGCTTCTCTCTTAAAATTATGAAAGGCAGGTCACTATTCACAATATAGTGCCAAACGCCACGAGTTAATCTTCGCGCTTTTTCTTTGGAATGTTCTATTAAATAGGTGTGATAGCTTCAATGAAACTAAAAAAAAAAAGAACGTTCTTATAGCCTAAGATTCCAGATTTAGAAAGTATATTTAGCACATTTTAAAAATTCCATATTGTATATATGCATGTAACACTAAAGCGGTGAAACGGTTATGATTTTTTTTGTCAATTTCCTGTTGATCCCCAAAGTTAACTATCCCGATTAGTTAATTGGTAAAGGTTAAAACGTTTCGCCGAAAAACATGGCTCGCCCTCCGATGGTCAAGGAATCAGATATCATTTATGCTCAATAACTTGAATCAGGTCTTTGAAACAAGAATGCTAAAATAAACTTATTTATAGTTTAATATGACACAAGTGTGCATAGGAAAAACAGTGGTGAAGATTTATACTGACAATATTAATTGATATTCTTTTTTTAGAAAGTATTACTTATAAGTTTTCCGTGATATTAGGTATCGAATTTCATTTGCACATTGTGCGCAATCGTCTTTTCTTTTTCTACTTTGAAAACCAGCCAAAACCAATCATAGAAGACGTTAGTTTGACACAGAACTGCAACGAAACTACGACGTGACAATCCAAGTATTCCTTTACATTTCATTTATTCTTATGTTACTTTCGTTCAAGCAAACGCTCGGCTGCCTCCGTAAACCACTATTGCGAAATGTCGGCGTTGACAGAGACAGTCGCCATTTTGGACCCGCTTCAGATATTTGAATGCTAATATCTAGACTTTAGATATATTAACATTCAAACAAATTAAATAGTAAGCATTATACGGAGGGCTTCTACTACAATACCAAATATAAATGAAAAATACTGAAAAACAAAAAAGTTAGAAAATACGATTTTTAAAGTTTGTAATTCGTAACGACCGGAAGTACTGACGACGCACAAAAAGGTGATTCTGCAAACCAGAAAGTCATGATCTATCGTCTCCAATAAGTCTCCGTATCAGATACTTAGCCATTTTCGACAAAAAGGGGCGACAAAATCGCATTTTAAAATCAGGAAATTGTCCATAACTTGGCACCAGAAGCGAATTTTCCAAATTTCTCTTCGGATGTAACAACTTTATATAATGACACATACTTTGTGAAAGTTTCATGAAAAACCGCTGAATAGTTTTCGAGAAATCGCCTGCACAAAATTTTGTCAAAAAAAAGAATAATAATAATAATAAGAATAATAATAAGAAACAGTAGAATCACTATAAGGTCTTCCGTGAAGACGGAAGACCTTAATAATAAGAAACCGAGTAAAAACAATCTGTTCCCAAACTCCGTTTGGGGAACATAATAATAAGAAACAGAGTAAAAACAATATGTTCCCCAACTTCGTTTGGGGAACATAATAATTCAAAAAGAGCGAAAATAGCATTTTAACCTAGTAAATGAGAACGGTACCAAATTTCTAACATGTTTCAACTTAAAAATTTCCTCATATAAATTTACATTGATTCTACAAAGGTTTAATAAGTTTTCTAATTTCTTAAAGTTACTTTTACCCATATTTCGCCTGCAGAATTTTCTTTTTTACCCATAATGCATCAGAGTACCCAAAGCAATATAGCAAGTGATCCAAATCAAGTAGATTTTCGATTAGCACTTTGTATACAGTGGTCTTGCTTTAATAGCTGTAAAGTTGTTTCTCATATCGGACACAAATTCTGGAGAGAGTCCAGCAGGAAGAGTAAAGTAGTAAGTTCACTTCTCAACTGTTGATCATGTGTTTTCACAGGGACTTGGTTTTCAATAATATAAATTTGCTAATGAAACATATGGAGATAACGAACAGTATTCAAGATCAAAAGTCCATAAAACAAAATAGGAGCAGCTAAGGTTTGTAAAGAATTTGAAGGCAGGATCATGTATTCAATTACATAACAGCACTGATGTTTGTAGGACTGATGGATCTTGTCTGTCATGATACTGTCTGAGAACAGCCATGATGTTTCATTGGCGACTGGATATGATCCTTTTCCATAACAATCATCATCCCAAATATATCTTACTTGAACACAGACTGTTAGCAGGTATGGTAATCAATAAATGGTAATTTATTGTTGTTTTTAAATTACATGTACACTGAAAGAAATACCTAGTTCATTTAACTAGCGTGCCTCGTAAAGCGTTCGTCGTGATTAGTAATCATTCTGTTTACTGGCTAAGATAGTGAATAGTAGGTGTCACGTGGAGCGGTAGTCGTATAGAATTACTTGCCCGTGAAAATGAACAAAGAACTGATAAGAGAAGACAGGCTGACCTTCTTGTAACACGCCATTTTGAAGTCGGATGCAAGAGATGCAAGGTTGGTATTTTTATCATTCTTATTAATTTTATAAGAATATTGTGATAATTTAGCAGAAAACAGTGTTGAATTCATTTAACTATTGATATTCATAGTTATCAGTAATCCTTTTCCATGGCCTGGATCCTATAGAGAGGTAATTTGGTTTTAAATCCATTTGACTTCATCTTTAGACCCCTTTTAATGAAATGAGAGGTTAATCAAATTTTCATTTAAAATAGAGTTAAAATGTTGATTATGTATTGAGCATACCTTTTTTCAGATTCTTGATGAGTTCAAAAGATTGTGCCCCAACACAGTAACAGATGACATTGAGGAACTAATGGGAGAAAGCCTAAGGAAGTACCGAAAGGCAGTACTGAAAGTAAACACTGGAAAGTAAAAACCAACCTTCCTGAAAGAAATAGAACATACTTCGGCCCAATACAGAACTGAAAGTCAGAGAAATTGTAAGTCATTATTGTAAGGTTAAAAACTCCTTCAAATACTGTTTGAGGAATAAGATTCAGTGTACCATGATATATACTTGTATAATAAGTCTACCATCATCATGGTCCACTCTGATAGGCATTGGGTTCATAGAACACATTTTGTTTTTCAGATGCTGATGACTGCATAGCTATAATAGGATTATTTCTATTGTGCAAAGAGAACCCTGAAAAAATTCTTTTTTCAAGAGGACCGACTGCATGCACCCCCATGGCAATAAGAATTAAAATTAATCAGAACATTTTGTCCATGGACAATGAAGCATTTGAAATATTATTGGAAAATGAAAGCGTATTCAAATGTGAGAATTTTTTCCAAGCTTTTTGTGGGTTAATTGCTACATTTTATGTATTTAACATTGCATACCCAAAACCTGTTGAGAAAACATTCATGTTTTTTCAACAGGTAATGATAGGGTTGAAAGATGAGGGAGGACATCCCAACATGGATCAAAGAATTTTAGGGGTTTTGACAAACATCAACAGAGAGTTGAAAAACATTTAAGTTCGAATGATTTGTTTGGTTAGGCCTAAAATAAAAATAAGTTTGTTTGCAGTTGCCTACCGACCCACTGAAAATGCACCCGACCCAATTTTTTTAAGTCATTTTGTAATTTTATTATTTTTTTTTTTTTCAATTTTTCAGAATGTTGAAACGGTTTCATTTTCAAATTTTGACTGTTTTTTATCAATCAGTGGTTAATTATAGCAAGAGGTGAACTTATTCAAGTCTAGTAGGTGTATGAAAACCTCTTTTATTTGTTATCTAACAAAAAACCGATTTTTTATCCAAAAAAAAAAAGAATGCCTACCTACCGACCCAGTCTAAAAATTATAGGTCTGCAACTGCAAACAAAGAATTTTTTAAGCTTGGCCTTACCCTCATTTTCTAAGATGTTTTACTTCGAAAATTGTCTTTACTGCAAATGAGGATTTTCCAGTTATAACATTTCATCATCTTTCTGTTTGTATGTGTGTGTGTGAGAGAGAGAGAGATGTATTGCCAATTATTAGATGTTTTCATAATTGTAAAATATTTTGGGACTTCAATCAAATCAGTCCATTTTTCTTAACATTCAGATCTAGATTGTATAGAATATGTATTGACTATTAATTATTTTATCATATCATAATTAGAGAGAGAGAGAGAATAGGAGAGAGATCAGAGCTTTTTTTATTGATCTATTGGCTTAATAGTATGTATGTGTTCTTAATTTTTTACATAAATTAAGGATTAAAAAATTAATTTGATTCCATGTAAATTATATTTATTTTCATTTCTTAACTATAAGAGGTATATTAGTTGTGAAACAATTGAGTGGAAGATAAGGAAGTATAAGTGTCAATTAATTAGTATATTTACAAAAAGCATAGTACTTTACTGAACAGTGTAGTAAATTTACCCGCCAACTCTAGTAGGTCTACCTACTAGTCTACTGAAAGCTACTTTTAAAGACTAGTAAATTTACAGATGGGATCTAGTAGATTTACCCAATACCTAGTGAAAGTTGCTTATAAAGTCTAGTAAATTTACTAATAGTATCTAGTAAGTCTACCCAATACCTAGTGAAAGTTACTTTTAACATTAAATTTACTAATATAGTATCTAGTAAATCTACCCAATACCTAGTAAAAACTACTTTTAAGGCAGTGATTGTATGGACAGTAAATTTACTAGGTTTGTTAGTGACTTTTACTAGTTATTTTTTTCAGTGTAAATATTATATATTCTTACTGTACGTACACTAAGACAAAATGGCTACAAGCTATACATGTACATGTATTTACTAGTATACCAAAACTTTGGGGTGGCTGACTGGCTTACAGAGCGTCTTGCCCTGGACAGTGTATGGAATAGAACTGTCAATTTAGCAGGTGGTCCTGGTAGAAATCGACAAAGGTTATGCTGAGTCTATTGAGGCAAACCTCTCTGAAAGGCCATATACATTGTAAATATACCACGGATTTGGAATTGTTTGTTAAACTGCAGAACAGTTCTTTAGGTATAGCCCTGGCAGAAGCTTCAAAAACTACCTGGATTACAATTTCTCAGTCGAATCCAAGCATCCAGGAGAGATTGAAGAAAAAACTGTGTCGGCTGTCTAAAAGACTTGATAAGATCAAGAGGTGCACAGCAACAGATTAGAAAGGAAATTTAGGTAACAAGAAGACCCACATAATCCACTGTACATATGGATGCATTCATATAATTAGATTAATCAGCTCTTTCTTCTTCTCAGTTTAAAGTTTTTGAAGATATTTGTCCTTTGATGAATGTTAATTTGGATGCAATTACAAAAGATTTGTATCATTTCTTTTAGTAAGAACATACCCTTCTTTTCAGCATACTGTAGGATTAGCTTTTATGTAGTATTATTTACGTTAAAGCAAATAATCAAAATTATAAACATTTCTATTAATTTATGAAATTATTTATTGTCTTATGAGCAACTTAAATTGTGGTGAGTAACAAAGTGAAAAAAAAATGTCAGGTATTGTTGCAGGGGTGGGTTGTATCAAATCAAATAACAATCAAACTCAACTCCTGGCTAAAGGTTCATAAATTTTTATAATGGTTGATGTTCAATGTCATAAGAAAATAAATAGCCTGTCAGGTCTGGTCAAAAGGTTTTAAAACTTTGTCTAGAAAATATCTCTAATTTACATGTACAACACAGCCAACCTGACCAAAATCTCTGATTAGTCTATCAGAGAAAATTAAATCACTTTTATGTCCTATTCATGGTGTAAAGGTCGTAGATTCTTGGTCACCTGAATCTCAAAACTCAGGTAAGAAGCCCAGAAAATCTTTGGAGGATTTGAATTTACAGATTACCGAGGAAAACCTTACTCAAGTTCAGGTAAGTGTAGCCAAAGAATTTCTGGGGAAATGGACACACTTATTTTCTGATGGCCCAACAGACATTGGCAAGACCAAACTACTGAAGCATGAAATCAAGTTGACAGATGAGACGCCATTTAAAGATGCCTACAGACGTATACCACCAGGAATGTTGGAGGAAGTTCGACAACATGTCAAGGAGATGTTGGATATTGGTGCCATAAGACCATCCCAGAGCCCATTCTCATCTAACATTGTCCTGGTCAGGAAGAAAGATGGCAGTCTTAGATTTTGTATCTATTATAGGAAACTCAACGCACGTACCATCAAAGATGCTTACAACTTACCTAGAATAGATGACACAATAGACAGCCTGATAGGATCCAAATATTTCTCGAAATTAGACCATTTAGAATGCAACAGAATGGGTTTTGGACTTACGAATGCCCCAGCCACATTCCAACGGTTGATGGAACGCTGTATGGGTGAGTTAAATTTAAGAGACTGTTTAGTGTTTTTGGATGACATCTTAATATTCTCACAAACTTTTGACGAACATCTTGACAGACTGACTGCAGTGTTCAAAAGACTGGAAAAAAATTGTTTAAAATTAAAGGCTAAGAAATGTGAGTTCTTTAAGCACAGCGTGACATACTTAAGCCATGTGGTATGGAAGGAGTAGCCACTGATCCAGAAGAGGCCAAGGTGATTTCAACCTGGCCGAGACCTTACAACATCAAGACTCTCAGGACATTCCTCGGTTTTGCAGGTTATTATAGGAGATACGTCCAGAACTATTCCAAAGTGGTGAAACCATTGAATGACTTGCTGAAAGAACACTCCACAAATAAACAAACTAAAGGGAAGACAAAAAAAACAAACCTCCTCCATGGAAATGGGATGATGAGGAAGAGAGAGCTTTTCAGGCAATTAAAGGTAAATTAACATCCCCACCCATCCTTGCATTTGCAGATTTTGATGCATCATTTATTCTGCACACCGACGCATCAACAACAAGACTTGGAGCTGTCCTTTACCAAGACCAAAATGGACAAAAGCGAGTGATTGCATACGCCAGTAGAGGACTCAAGAACAGCGAGAAACATTATCCAGCCCACAAGTTGGAATTTCTCTCTCTGAAGTGGGCAGTGACGGAAAAGTTCCACGATTACCTTTATGGGAATACCTTCAAGGTTGTAACGTATAATAATCCCCTCACGTATATTCTTACTACTGCAAGGCTAGATGCAACAGGACATAGATGGCTCGCTGCACTGAATAACTACAACTTTTCTTTACAATACCGGAAAGGAGCCAATAACAATGATGCAGATGGTTTGTCAAGAAGACCACAGGACACTGAGGAAGTAGTTCCAGAAATGTTGAAGACAATCTGCAGTTCTTACACTATCCAGATAAGAGAGACCATTGTCCATTGGTGGAAAATGTACTTCTACCCATCAACTTCCCAACATGGATGACCATCAGTTTACAGGACAATGGGGAAGCAGGTAACTGTTCAGATATATCACAACCCCTAACCCCTATCCTTGACTCCATTCAGATAGATGACTCATGTGTATTTAGCTCTACTGGTCAGAGACCAGAAGAGCTTGCGATAGTAATGCGTCGGCGTCCGTCCGTCCGTCTGTCTGTAAACAATTTTTCAAAATGCTACTCCTCCTACAGTTTTGGTCCGATTTCAATATAACTTGGCACACAAGTAGTCTACACTAAGATACATAATTCTGTGCATCGGTTTTGATTTCGATGAACGATGTTCCCTTGGTTACTAAAAATAGAAATTTCTATGAAAAACATTCAAAATGCTACTCCTCCTACAGTTTCGGTCCGATTTCAGTATAACGCGGCACACAAGTAGACTACAGTAAGATACATAATTCTGTGCATCGATTTTTGATTTCGATGAACGGTGTTGCTGTGGTAACTAAAACGTGGTAATTTCTGTGAAATTCTTTCAATATGCTACTCCTCCTACAGTTTTGGTCCGATTTCAATATAACTTTGCACACAAGTAGACTACAGTAAGATACATAATTCTGTGCATCGATTTTTGGTTTCGATAAACGGTGTTGCCATGGTTACTAAAAATAGAATTTTCTGTGAAATTCTTTCAATATGCTACTCCTCCTAGTTTTGGTCCGATTTCAATATAACTTGGCACACAAGTAGACTACACTAAGATACATAATTCTGTGCATGGGTGTTTACTTTCGATTAACGGTGTTGCCATGGTTGCTAAAAATAGAATTTTCTGTGAAATTCTTTCAAAATGCTACTCCTCCTACAGTTTTGGTCTGATTTCAATATAACTTGGCACACAAGTAGACTACAGTAAGATACATAATTCTGTGCATCGATTTTTGGTTTCGATAAACGGTGTTGCCATGGTTACTAAAAATAGAATTTTCTGTGAAATTCTTTCAATATGCTACTCCTCCTAGTTTTGGTCCGATTTCAATATAACTTGGCACACAAGTAGACTACACTAAGATACATAATTCTGTGCATGGGTGTTTACTTTCGATTAACGGTGTTGCCATGGTTGCTAAAAATAGAATTTTCTGTGAAATTCTTTCAAAATGCTACTCCTCCTACAGTTTTGGTCTGATTTCAATATAACTTGGCACACAAGTAGACTACACTAAGATACATAATTCTGTGCATGGGTGTTTACTTTCGATTAACGGTGTTGCCATGGTTACTAAAAATAGAATTTTCTGTGAAATTCTTTCAAAATGCTGCTCCTCCTACAGTTTTGGTCCGATTTCAATATAACTTGGCACACAAGTAGACTACACTAAGATACATGATTCTATGCATTGGTGTTTACTTTCGATGAACGGTGTTGCCATGGTTGCTAAAAATAGAAATTTCTGTGAAATTCTTTCAAAATGCTACGTCTGCTACAGTTTTGGTCCGATTTCAATATAACTTGGCACACAAATAGACTATAATAAGATACAAAATTCTGTGCATCGGTTTTTATTTTGATGAGTGGCAAGGATCATTTCTCTATTTATTGCTATTTTAAAGTCTCAAGTCCCAACTGCTACTTTTCTCTGCCTTTGTTTTAAGTATAAACCAGTAGAGCTACAGTCTCGACAGAGACTTCTGGTTAGTAATGTTGACTGGGCAAAAGAACAGTCATCTGACAAGGTCATTATGAGAGTAGTAGAATTATTATAAGGTGACTTTATCCCTTCAAGTACCACTATAAAAGCAGAATCTCCAGAAGTGAGCAAGTTTTTAAGAGAACCAAGAAAATTGTGTCTGATTAATGGTATATTGTACCGAAAAACTGTGTTGAATAATGAAAATGTCAAACAATTGGTATTACCAGCTACTTTCAGGGAAACCGCATTCGATTTATTACACAGTAACTTAGGACACCATGGCCGAGACAGAACTCTGCAACTGATGAGAGAAAGATTTTACTGGCCTGGTCTCGAGCATGACATCACAGAAAGAATCAGAACAGATGTGTAAAATTTAAATCTCCGGAGAAAGTATCAGCAGAACTTGTCAACATCAAATCATATCAACCTTTAGATCTTTTATGTATTGATTATTTGTCTCTTGAAAAAAGCAAAGGTGGTTATGAGAATATCTTAGTAATCACTGATCATTTTACGAGATACGCCCAAGCTTTTCCATCTCGTAATCAAACTGCAAAAACTACAGGTAGAGTTTTATTTGAAAATTTTATTGTACACTATGGTTTTCCCAACAGACTTCACAGTGACCAGGGTCGGAATTTTACCAGTCGTGTCATCAGGGAGCTGTGTAAACTAGCTGGAGTACAACAGTCACGTACTACACCCTACCACCCTATCGGAAATGGCATGGTAGAACGGTTCAACCAAACCCGACTTAAAATGCTTGGTACGCTGAATGACAAACAGAGAGAGGATTGGAAGTCGTATGTAAGTACCTTAGTTCACGCGTACAATGTAACTAAACATGACAGTACAGGTTTTTCGTCGTTTTTTCTCAGGTTTGGCCGACATCCACGTTTGTCGATTGACGTATATTTAGGCTTAGATACCAATTCTACTGAGAAGCCTTAAAGTCGAGACAACTACTCTAAGAAGCTTCAAAAACGGTTAGAATACGCATACAAAGTTGCTGCTCGAGAATCTGAAAAGAGTAGTACAAGACACAAATACAATTATGACACAAGAGTAAGGCAATCAAAAATACAGGTCGGTGACCGTATTTTAATCAGGAATGTTGGGTTGAAATGTAAGAATAAATTGGCAGATAAGTGGGCCAGAGACACTTATATTGTAATAGGTCAACCCAACATTGACATCCCAATTTGCAAGGTTAAAAAAGAGTTTGGGTCAGATAAGGTGAAAACCTTGCACAGAAATATGCTATTACCCATCTCATATCTCCCAAAGGTAACTGATACAGAGCAAACTATTCCTAAGTATAGGGATACCCATGCCCCAGAGCATATCCCCAAGTGTTGTTACAGGAATACCCCTTCCCCTGAGCAGACCACCCCTAATCAGACCATTCCTGATCAAAGTTTTAAGACTACCCCTAAGGCCATAATAAGAATTTTCCTAGATTCTCATCCCCGCCCGCCCCGATTTTATACCCCCGCCTCGATTTTTTTCTATTTCCGTTTTTCTTCGTCTTAATTCTGATCGGGATCGGTATTCATCTACCATTCTACTTTCGTTTTAAATCCCGCGAAAGTCGATATGATTTTTACAGCTGAAAAGATGGTAATTGCTGTAATACATGCGTATATATTTTAAACATGGGTCATTGGTTGAAAAAGATTGGTGATGATGTGATATAAGAGATAATTGAACCTTTACTATGACTTTTATTCGGGTATTGTAGATAAAATTACACCGATTGACCAGTTCAGTATAAAATCTGCAAAATTAAAAAAATAAAAAATATATAATAAAAGCCGCCCGCCCGCCTCGATTTTAAAAAAAAAATCGGATGAGAATCTAGCAATTTATTTATTATGTCCTAATATGACACTCTCCAAGGTGAGTCTCACTTCTGATCAGGGTGATGCATTATCTGATTCCTCATCTCCTGACTCAGAATCATCAGATAGTTCTCAGGTATATGTGATTCCACAAAGGAGGGTAAGACATTGTTCGTTTGAAAACTCCTAGTACAATACAGGGTTCATCTCATGATTCTCAGGATATCATGTTTACATCTAGATCTGATCCCAGTACTACATTTACAGGTTATTCAACTTTGAATCGTAATGCAACATTTAGTAATACTGGTTCCTTTGTAAATAGTCCTGCTGCCAATGTACCCCTCGGAGATCAACTAGGCAGGTAAGACCCCCAGACAAGTACGGTGAGAGGGTATCGCATCAGATCAATCCAGTAGTCTTCTTTGTGTGAGTAACTTTTGCATTGTTCAGGGGAGAATGTCACATGAAATAGTGTTCATTTTGGTTCTTATGATGAATCACCGTTCACGGTAGCTCAGTCGGTGGAGCGCTCGCTCCGTGATCGGGAGGTCGTGAGTTCGTATCTCGGCCGCGACTGACCCAGTCGATAAAATGGGTAGCAACTGTTCCTTCGCCATGCGCTCGGCACTTTGAAGTGAAAGTTGCGGGTCCTTCGGATGAGACCTTAAAAACCGAGGCCCCGTGTCAGCGGCAGGCCTTGGCACGATAAAGATCCCTCACTGCTCAATGACCCTGAGTGCCGAGTAAAGATCAAAATTTGAAGCCCTTCACCGGCATACGGTGACGTCTCCATATGAGACTGCCCTCTTCAACCTCAATCAATCTTATGACGAATCTTTTGTATATAGGAATTTGTTTTCTGTTGTGTTTAATTAAATTAATCTGATATTTATAAAATGTCAGGAGCCATTTTCCCAAGCAGGGGAGAATGTCACAGATGTTATATTTTAATTTGTTTTTATAATTGGTGCGCATTGCCAATTATAAAAGGTTCGCTGCGTTTGTTTGTGTTGTGTGTCTGGTGTGAATGTTTTAAGAGATATGTGACATTGTTATTTTCGTCTTTACACGTGTTTCCGGTTTGGTGACCTAATGTGACCTTACTCCTGACCAATAACTAACCGTTTTTATCTCATTACTATGCATGTTTTAATATCTGCACTCAGTATATAAGCACTGTACCCGCCAAATTCTTGACCCCGACGATTTTTGCATTTACGGTAGAAGACAGAATTTGTCAATATTATATTATACTAAGAAGTATTTTTCAAAGATTTACTTGGTTTAATATTTAACTGGATTCCTGGTTTATTACTATAAGCACGTAAATAAATACTTTGTGTGCCGAATCCACTGTTGGATTCTTTCCTACAAAAGACCCGGTGACATATATATTAAATACAGTTAAAACACACTGCTACAGTATAAAGTTTTAACAGTCTTATATTCAAAGACATGAGAAAACTGCATCCCAGAATATGAAGATAAATGAAATGGACTGGATAAAATTATCAAAGTTTCCTTTTAATTGGGTATAATTTCCGTGTTCAATGTTTTGTGGGGGAAAAATGCAAATTGAGGGCGTTTATAAAAAGTTCTGTTCTCCTGGACACCGTTTTCTTAAAGCTTTAGTGCGAAACATTTTAAAACGGGACTATTTACGACCTTCACCGGAACTCTTCAGCGTCGAAGGTTTAAACGGATAGCAAACAGTTATGAAAAATAAACAACTTTATATTTTGCGAGATTTTAACCTTTTAGAGGTAAGAACCAAAGTTTTTATAGTGATAGACACTTAAAAGGATGTCCGAGGGAAAAGGTTGAAGAGGGCAGCTAATTCATTTCAGCCCGTATTGATTGAAACGAGCGGTCGAAGTCTGGGGGAAAAAAAGCCCGAATCACGTTGTACGATATTGGGCTGAGATGTGATAGTAGACACCAGACCTAAATTTAGTCCCTACGACATCTCGCTGAGATTATACCCCACTTGTTTCAGTTTTACCATCATGGCTTGAAAAACAAGATTTGCTGGTTTAAATGCCTCGTTATTAAAAAAGTTTATGTCTTTGGTTTTGAGAAAATGGCGCTGTATTCCATAGCCTAAACTGATCATGGACTTTTTCGAGTAAAAGCCACCCTTTTGGTTTCTTATCGAAGCATAGAATGTTTAAAAATGTTCACACAATGCGTCCAATGGAAGCCTCTCAAAATCCGAAAATACGGAGAATGTCCCCGAAAAACGCGAACTTTTCATATATTTCATAAACTACCGGACCAAAATTATCCATTTTTGGCACAATGTTGGGAAATGATATTTTCGTCATTTTGGCTAAATAATACAAGGTTGTGGCGAAATATGCATCTAGAGACAACATTAAAAGGGTGTTAAATATGGGTGGTCGGCGCACGGTAGTTTCTAGACTTTCAAAATTTCCATTGTCAGCGAAGTTGTCTTTATTATTTGACTATATAGAAATATAATGTGATTAAAATTAAATCCTCAGAAACTGTATGATCTAGATTTCTTGTGTCGAAAAAAATAAATACTCAGACGTTATAAAAAAGAAAAATATGACGTTATATGCACAAACAGTATAAGTTAGATATTGTCAAAAACGGGGACGTCGGTCGATAATGCGGCGCACCAAATTATCACTCAGTGTTGTGTGGACTGAGATATGACCCCTGTTCATACGGGAAAGGAGCTAGGGACCAGGAACGACACAAATATATGTATCGAAAACTGGTTTGTACATAGTGCAAGAATTTCAAAGGTTGATGACTAGTAATAATAAGATGGAAGAAGCCTTTAGTAGACCTACAAAAATGACAACTCAAAGGTCTAGAGCTGGACGTCATAAGGCCGGATCCAGGGCCGGCGCGACGGGCGTGCGATCCCCCCCCCCCCCCGCACTGTTTGAAATTTTTGTATGTAAATTTTATATGTCCATTATCCTAAAATTAAGGAAAAAACATCTCTTATTTGTAAGAACTTTTTCAGCTTCCGGCTTCGCCCCCGGACACCCATAAAGGACCTTGTCTTAGACCCATTTGGGGCTTCAAAACAGCCACTTGACCCTTTGCCTTGTACTGCCCCCCCCCCCCCCCCCCCCCCCCCCCCCTCGTTACGAAATTTCTGGATCCGCCACTGATCACCGCTAAGTATGCGAGCAATTAGATTTATGATTGAAAAATTGTTTATTAAAAGTATTAATTCCTTGATTTATTTACTGTAGAATTTGTGAAATGAATAATCCGATAACCAAAAGAAAATCTAATCCAGTATCGAGTTTATTCTTCGAACAATTTTTTTCAAAAGTGTACGTTTCCTGAACAAATTCAAAACTCCACGAGTGACATTTTGACGTCGTCGGTGTTGGGCCGACTGCTTTTTTGAATGCTTCTTTGATCAAAGATAAAAATTTTACTGAAAGATATATTGAAATTTCTGTGAATTATATAACAAATATTGATTATGATGTATACCAATTTTTAACTTTATAATATTAGTGAAATAACAAATATTGAAAATGTTCCCGTTTTTCTAGGACAACCCTCGTATAATGTTTTTACTTACACAATAGGAAATTAACACATTAACTGCTGTCTTAATGGAATTTTCGTATTTTTGGAATACCAAAGAGCAGATGATTTCAAAGCATTGATTTATTTTCAGACTATGTAATCCCTCCCACCGATACCTCTGACCCAGGGGGCATGAAATTAACCATTTTGCTAAATGCACCTTTGTTCGTCGTAAATATATAAACCTAGATCATTGGCATAAAACACAGGAGCAAAGAAAAGATTTTCAAAGAATTAATGTATATTCACTATATAATCAAAAGAGCCCCCCCCCCTTACATCAAATGGCAAAACCCCTGGGGCCATGAAATTCACAATTTTGGTTGAGGCACTCTTGCTCATTATAACTATAAACTAAGTTAGTTTATTTAATACCCAGGGGCAGAGGAGAGGATTTTCAAAGATTTAATGCATTTTCACTATAATCAATAGAGTCCATCCTAACACCAGAACCCCTAACCCTGGGGCCATAAAATTCACAATTTTGGAAGAGGCTCTCTTGCTCAAAATAACTATGTACTTAGTTAGTTTATTTAATTTCAAGGAGCAGAGAAGATTTTCAAAGATTTAATGTATTTTCACTGTATAATCAATAGAGCCCCGCCCTAACACCAGAACCCCTAACCCTGGGACATAAAATTCACAATTCTGGAAGAGGCACTCTTGCTCATCATAACTCTGTACTTAGTTAGTTTTTTTAATACCCTGGAGCAGAGAAGAAGATTCTCAAACAATTAATGCATTTTCACTATATAATCAATAGAGCCCCGCCCTAACACCAGAACCCCTGACCCTGGGGCCATCAAATTCACAATTTTGGAAGAGACACTCTTGCTCATCATAACTATTTACTTAGTTAATTTATCTATTACCCAGGAGTAAAGAAGAAGATTTTCAAAGATTTAATGCATTTTAACTATATAAGCAATAGAGCCCTGCCCTTACACCAGAACCCCTGATCCTGGGGCCTTTAAATTCACAATTTTGGAAGAGGCACTCTTGCGCATCATAACTATTACTAAGTTAGTTTATTTAATACCAAGGAGCAGAGAAGATTTTCAAGGAAATAATGCATTTTCACTATATAATCTATATAGCCCCGCCCTAACACCAGAACCCCTTACCGAGTGGCCTTAAAATTCACTATTTTGGAAGAGGCAACCTTGCTTATACTTACTATGTACATAGTTTGTTTATTTAATACCCAGGCGCAGAGAAGATTGTCAAAGAAATAATGCATTTTACTATATAATTCATATAGCCCCACTCTATCACTAGAACCCTTGACCCTGGGGCCATGAATTTCACAATTTTGAAAAAGGACTCAATGCTCATTACATTCATGCAAACAGTTGGACTGCTTGACGTCCAGGAGTAAAGAAGAAGATTTTTAAAGATTTCATTAATTTTAGTGGCTTTGGCCCCACCCCTGAGGCGCCAGGGGGGGGGGGGGGGGCGGGGACCATAAAATTCACAATTTATGCTCCCCCTTCACCCATAGAGGCTGTATACTGTATATAGCAATAGGTCTCCTGAGTGACTCAGGTACACCAAAACCTCTATTAATGATAAAGTGAAAATGCATAAATTCTTTAAAAAAAATCTTTTCCTCTGCTCCTAGGTATTAAACCAATGAACTATGTACATAGTTATGGTGAGGGAGGATACCTCTTTCAAAAATTTGAATTTAATGGCCCCCGGGTTAGGGGTTCTGGTGTTAGGCACTAATGAATATATAGTGAAAATGCATGAATTCTTTGAAAATAAATCCTTTCCTTGGCTCTTGGGTATTATGCCAATGATCTAAGTATATATATATTTATGATGAAGAAAGGTGCATCTAGCAAAATGATTAATTTCAATCCCCCTGGGTCAGGGGTACTGGGGGTGGTTACAGAATCTGAAAATAAAGTAGTTCTTTGAAATCTGCTCTTTGGTATTAATCAACCATTTTTTATGAAATAAAATTAATGATAAAATTTGCAAAACTTTGAAATATGTGGGCCCAGGGTCAGTGGTTCCTTTGGGGTGGGGTGCACACTGCACAACAGGTTATACAGTGGAAATGCATTTTCTCTTTGTTACTCTGATCTTCCTCTGGGTATTAAGTAACCAGAGTAAGCATGTTAAGTGTATAATTATGATAAGTAATGGTGCCTCTTTCAAAATTGTGAATTTCATTGGCTCTGGTTTAAAACACGAACCAAATTAAATTATTGGAAAGTTGTTACATGATACTCGGGTGACCTATAAGGCCCGTTGGCCTCTTGTTTGGTTTTAAAATTGATGCATATCTAGAAAAGTATATGCTAGGTGTAAAACGTAATTACAAACCTAAAATCAAAGCTTTTATTATTTTTTTTTCCTGCAAAAGAGTCACTTGATATTTGTTGTCTAATTGAACTGATTTTTTTTGCAGGGGAGATAACTCTGTTTATATCGGTTTTACGTTTTATATTTGATATTATCTAAATCTGAAAATGAACAGTGTAAAATTGCTTTGACTTTACGAGATGTTACCTAATAAGAGAAATAAACAAATACAATTCTTCGACAAAAAGAAGCGCTTCTTTGTAATACAAATTGTTTACAGTTAATCCTATTATTTATAAAGTCGCCCGATGACGCATTGGTTAGAGCGTCTGCTCTCGATCTAGAGTCGCGATATAAGGAGTTATTCAGTAGATCGCGGTTTCGAATCCAACTGTGGGACATGGACACTGGTCCTTCGAATGAGTATATACCGAGTTCCCGTGTCGCAGTAGGTGCTGGCACGAAAAAGATCCCTCCCTGCTCAAGTGCCGAATATTGGACAAAATTTGCAGCTCTCCACCGGCAAGTGGTGGCGTCTCTATATGATTGATTGATTGTATACTGTTTAACGTCCCTAGCCCTGTCGAGAATTTTTCACTCATATGGAGACGTCACAGTATGCCGTTGAAGGGCTTCAAATTTAGACCTATACTCGACACTCAGGGCCATTGAGCAGTAAGGGTTCTTTATCGTGGAAACGCCTACCGTGACACGGGACCTACGTCCATATCCGAAAGACCCGTGACTTTCACTTCTAGTGCCGAGCTGTTGGCGAAGAAACAGTCACTACCTATGTTTACGTCTTAGATTTGACGTGAGAGTCTCTATATGAGTGAAAAAAC
>NW_026930426.1:0-41457 GCF_032062105.1 Saccostrea cuccullata | reverse complement strand
TCACTTTCAATTACTCTGTCCAATTAACGATAGGTTCAAATGAAGTAAACTGTTTTTTTTTAACCCAAAAACTATTTTAAACAAAATCACATTTATATCCACAAAAAAAACCTAAAATTAACTCAATAAAATCCCGTAAAATTACACTAGATTTAATCTTTTGTTTACATCTATGGGTCTTTTTGACTCATCAAACACAAAATCAAAAAAACGATAACGGGTAACAATTTATCAAGTGGACAACTTTAGGTCTTCTTTTTTTGTAAAGCAAAAGCAATTTTATAACCGAACGTAATTTAACATTTTTCAAATCAGTCTTTATGTTTAAAAAGTAAAATCCTAGTGTTATGAACTGTTTCGTATGCCCTTTAAAAATCCAACAGTTTAGAATCATAAACAATATGTCATCCACATTGCCAATACTTGCAGTAGGGAAATCCCCGGAAGATGCTCTAATAAAAAGTAAATACCGTGTAGTATATTAACAAGAAATTTAATTATTGAAAAAGGTCTCGGACAGAATGCAATTGCTGAACATTTAACTAAAACTGTTGACTTCGGCCTTAGGGGAAAACCCTTTCAAGTTTTTTTTTTTCAAAACTTATGTTGCCCTCATACAAAATCATAATAAATTACATGTATAGTTTTGCAACTTGAAGGTGACATATATAAATATTGTAAATACACAGTGTAAATTACTTTTCAAGTATTTCAAAAGTTTGCGTAAATAAAGTTTTGTTGTTAAGTCCATTTTTTCCCTTTTTTTAAACTTTTATATGCTTTATAATGTTATAAAATATGCGTTTGATACATTTATTTGATTTATTTATTTTAACCCACTGTGAACATAACAACTACATAATAACTGAAAATAGGATTTCTAGGATCCAGCACCCAGTGTAAAGTAAAACAGTGTTCTCAATGTCAGTGGGGCACAGAATTCTACTGTAACACTTTTTTAAACCCCTTGACCTATGTTACAGTGTAAAGAGAAGCATGTTATAAATCTCGATACCATATACCATGATGTTATAATTTATGGGAGAAGTTTAAATACCCCCCAAAACAAAAAATTGTGCAAGACATCCAGAAAAAATCTATGAAATGTTCTGTCACTCATGTGAACTTCCAGTTGTTTTCAATGTAAAGAACACAGAAATCACAATATACTGGATATGAGTAGCATATAAAGCAAACAGACAGCATTATAAAGAAATCATTCACAACATCAGAAGTGAGACTCTCTATAACAACAGTTGTTTTTGGCAGGAATCAGATCTGATCTAAAAACTTGTACACAGAAATCTCCAACAATCAGACAAAAATTTTAATAAAAGCCCAGAAACTATATCTAAGTAACGTCAAGCCCCTGTCATGTGTGATGTTAAAATCAGATGCAAACAATTTATTCAAAGTTTACAACAGCAGAGGATGAAAATAATCAGACATCTTGCCTGTATAGAAACCTTTGAACACAGATTGCCCAATTTGGTAAACAGACTAAATTTATTTCCTAAAGAGAACTCTTGTCAAGGGTTTAAGGACACTCCTAGTCTCACAAATACGCCCTGGTCTGCTTGAATGAAGATATAAACAATGAGGCGGGTGACTGATTTACTGGGTGAAATCCAAATCATAGAGAGGGGAAAAAAGACGAGTGAAAAAGGAAAGTCAGCTGAAACTAATGTCTAACCCTGTGTTACACAGGTCTGTCACAGTACCAGGTGATATATGTCATATTTCCTGTGTGACACCAGACCGAGTCTGGATGGTGATCATGATGGTAAAAATTTTAACCCCTTGATAAACTCAGAGGGTGATATACTACATATGACAAATGTAATGAGCATGAGGGGACAACACACAGTGAATTTCCTGGTAATTTATTTACATAGACAGGGATGGTAACATTATCAAACTTTTCACAAGATAATAGAACAAAGACTACACTGATAAAAAGAAAACAGAAGAATGGGAACCAAAGTGCATCTACTCCTCCCACCTCAATGGCGATTTGCTGGTCGGTATATGGTCCTACAAAAAAGGCATAATAGCACGCTATAATGGCAGTGGACAACTCAAACAGATAATACAGCATGGAAACACAGGCCAAAATTGTTTTATGATCCTATCTACATCACAGAGAACAACAATGGAGATGTTATTGTTCTGACCTTTGGGCCCT
Organism: Saccostrea cuccullata; assembly: GCF_032062105.1. Lineage (NCBI taxonomy): Eukaryota > Metazoa > Mollusca > Bivalvia > Ostreida > Ostreidae > Saccostrea > Saccostrea cuccullata. The sequence continues at coordinate 39,272 of NW_026930426.1, read as the reverse complement.
CATGCTGTAGTGGTGACAGATTATGAAGGAAGACCCCGTTTCTCCCTCAGGTCCTCCGTCAGGATCAGGACTTTTTCCACAAGGAATCTGTACTGACGCGCTGTCACACATTTTGGTGTGTGATTTTATCACCAGCACCCAAACCCTATGATTGACAGGGACGGTCACTTTTTACTGATACTGACAAGACCACAAGGGATAAACGGACCAATGGGCCTGAGTTATGACGACAAATCTCATCTTCTTTGGGTTGGATTATACGGCGGGGGAAAAAAAAAGTGCGTGTATACAGATACATAGAGAGGCAGGACTATCTACAAAGCATAACAAATCAGAGTAAAATAAATATATGATGTTACACATTTTTTTCTGACACAGTGTGCAATTAGACAAGTAAGTTACATCTATGTTGAACGCATTCATACAAAATTCTGAGGTTTATGATTGATTGATTGATTGTATACTGTTTAACGTCCCTCTCCAGAATATTTCACTGATATGGAGACGTCACCATTGCCGGTGAAGGGCTGCAAATTTGGGCCTATGCTCGGCACTTAGGGCCATTGAGCAGGGAGGGTTCTTTATCGTGCCACACCTGCTGTGACACGGGGCCTCGGTTTTTTACGGTCTATTTTGAAAGGGCCGCCCCAAATTTTGCCCCTTTTCGACAAGCAAGGGGGGACTGAGGGGCCATTGGAACCCGGGTCCCCCCGGGGTCTGAGGTTTTTGAAGGGGGCCTTTGTAATTAATTATTTTTACAATCTGATATGAATTACAGCAGTAGCTTAGTAACCAGATAAAAGCTATATGTTTAGCACATATCTACATGCTGTTCATGTTTACAGCATATATAGGTGTAAGTTACATGGTAGCATAAACTAAAGTGACATCTATTTAATCTTATATAGAAAAGTAAATAAAAGTGGATTTCAGGATGAGGAAAGTTTTAACTTAAATACAGATGATGCAAACAAAACTTTTACCAAAATAATGAAAATAACAACTTGAGTCATGTTTAAATGAATAAGTTTAACCGCGTAGTTTTAATTCAAATTCTCAAAAAAAAAGGATTTGAAGTGGAAAATATTTGTATGGATTAATAAGGATGGCTTCAGAGAGGCATACTTTTGAACATCATAGAAAGTTTACAATTTCTTTATATTCTAGAAATCTAATTTTTACATCATTTTCAACGAAATAAGACCAAAAAATATATACAAACCCAGGCATTCATTTTTTGTTTGTATCATCTGTCCTCAATGAAAAATGTTTTAAAAAGCAGTATTTAATTGAAATGGAGAAAATAAAGGTAGAATTTACACCCTCAACATTAAAAATTGAGACCCTCCAAATGAATTTCTAGATTGTTCCTAAATTTGTTACTGCCCGAGGATATATAAAAAAATCTAAAAGTTTAATTCCTGGTCCGCTTTGCTATACCAAATCGCATTTTGACAGGATGTCTTGTGGCAAGTTTGATTATAAATGGTTTCTTGGGTGATTCCTCACAACTCAATGGCTTTCTGAGCCAGGAAAAACGCTGAACCCTTCATTGATCTGTAAGACCCATTTGATTAGGCTTCTTTCTGGCTTGTATCTCTTATACAAGCAGTTTAGATTGAAGTCACATTGTCACAATGCTATTTGGTGAAACAAGGCAGCAAAGTTTATTTACAAATTATTTGTAAATTCTAATTTTATTTCACTTATTTATTAAGGAATAATTTACATAAATTTATTGATAAGATTCATATATGATCTTGGCTGATGGATTGTTATAGTTTTTAAATGTTATTTCATGGTTTTTCGTCAAAAGAAGCCGTTTCTGTTATTTTCCGATCACGACAAGGAGCAGCGTAACAAAAGCAACTTGAGGCTGTAAATAATTTAGAGTTCCTATCAGTCAGATATTTGTATATTGGATTAAAATAGGGGAAAAATATAAATAGGGAAGAGGAAATTCGGACTGTAATAATTATCACGTTTATGGCCCGAAATCTACTCATTTCTTTACATGGAGCAACTCTGTTCTATTGCTATATAGTATTTTATTATTTAAAGAGTTTTGTTGCTTGTAATATCTTGTGAGTTAAGAAAAAAAAACGGTCATAGAGTGAAAAATTGAGGTGTTTCCTGAGAAATACACAGGGGCCACTAGCATGAAACGAGATAATTGACCTAGTTATTTGAAACTGAAATTTTACACAAGAATCATAGCTGTATAATGTGCAATAAGTGGTTTTTCGTTCTTATCAGTGGAATTTTTAGTCATCTGAGTCAAGGTATACCTTAAGAAGGAAGACTTTGGTTTCCTCTGAATCGGCTGGACTTTTTACAAATACATATCCTGGAGGATTGGTATAGAATCTAAAATGCTGATACTGCAGAATTCCTTTACAAATGTATAATTGATATTTACAAATATAATAATAAACGATATTATTTAAAAAAATATATTATACTTGTGACTTTGGAGCATGAGATGGATTTATAGCTTACAAAGTATGTAATAATTTCATTTGTTATCCTTTTAACTTTGATAAGAATGAAAGACATACCTTAAGGGCTGTAAATCGCTACTGAGTATTTTGACTTAGGAAACTGCTCTACAACTCTGGATATATCATCTTTTGTATCACAATCTTAACGTTTGAGGAGTTTTTTTCATATGTCCCAAACCGGTGTTAACCAGACATCTCAATGATTGATTGTATATTGTTTAACAACCCTCTCGAATTTTTTTCACTCATATAGAGACGCCACCACTTTACTTCACGACTCTAGACCAGACACCCTTACAAGTGCCCCACACAGGTAAGACATCTTTATGAAATTTTAATGTTATATGTTTGTTATCTTTGTGTTATTTTACCTAATCTGTATATATCGGAATCGATTTTAGCATTATGTAATTTTCCTCAAAACTGTGCTCAATCTTAAGGACATATACAACGTACCTTACCTACTGATAATTTTCCAAGATATTATAAATTTAAACTTATAAAATCATTACATTTTCTTCGACAAAAAATCAGCATACGTTACTAAGGGCTTTGAAAAGATATCGAATATTTACTTTTTTGGCATTATTCAAATAACAATATACAAAAATTATAAATCATCAGTTCCAGATTTTTTTAAATCAAAGATTGTATGCGAATACGTGTACAAATCAATATACAGACATTAAAAAAATTGTGCACAGGTCCTTCATTTAGTGGAACTTTTCAACTCCAGGGAAGAACCCAAAAAAGTTCAGTTCAGACTATTTTGCGTATCACCTTAATGAATATGATAAAAAGATATAAGGAATAGAGCTTTGTCTTCTCTGAAATTATATTTAAAGCATGAAACTATTGTTCGTGTGCAAATCTACCAAGACCCGTCAATTAAGATATCAAGATATTGAACTCTAAAATTCTAAAATTTAGATTTGTGGTAGTACTGTACACGTACGTTTTTCCGCGAGGAATTAATTTTCGCTATGTACGCGAACACAATTTCTCCGCGGAAATATGTCACAGCGTTCTGAAGATTCATTAAGGACATATTATAACAATCAAAGATATCCGAATTATTTCGTTAGCTACATAATTAATCTTTATATTTCCCTCATTGTTATGCAATAAATGTATAATACCCTACTGTTGCAATTGATTTTAACTTTTAAAAATGACAAGAATCTTGTCAACTAATCAGATAATATGGATTTCTGAATAGTCATAATAGCATGTGTGTGGAAGGAAGAAAAAACAGAATTAAATACATGTAAGTTTAAAGCTAAGCTGAAATTTGGTTTTATTCCAAATGAAATTTTAATTCAGGACAAACTACATGTATCAACTATAGTTGAAAAACTTAAGCTATTCGTTTTACTGACATAGAAATGTCAAAAGAGTTGCCTCTAGTAAAGAAATGTAAAATAAGCGAAACACTCATAAAGTTATTTTAAGGTCTGACGACACGTTCCTAGAACATACAGAATATAATTTTTCCTAAGAATTCGTCATTAAGTAAAGGTACTTAAACAAGTTTCCTCACAAAAAATTAGGGTACCTTACCAGGCATTTTGCCAAGATACCATTGGGTCATATTTTAAAAACAAGAGGTCCAGGGGCCACAGCGCTCACCTGAGCACATCAGCTAGGAAAAACCACATATCATGATTTGGACGAACTAGAATCTACACTACCTCAGGATAATTCTACATAAATATTAGGGGTGAGACAATATACCGATACACCGATACATATCGATATTTTCCTTTAAGGTACGGTTTACGATAAAGCATTCAAATATCGATACGAAACGTACACAACAAACCCATCCAAAATTTGAAAAAAAAGTTCCTGTTCTTGAAAATGGCGGCCTTTCGAATCGAAGAGATGATGTTGATTTTGAAAACACACTTTAAAACTAATAAGCCATTGATTAGCGGTAATACTTTTCACTTTTAAGCAGCCTCGGAAGATAGGACAAGAAAATTCAGTGTGCAAAGTGTGTTATACACAGAAAAGTATCGTTTCCAGAACATTTAATAGTATTAATTGTTAGTCCATTCATACTTTTTTTTTGTAATCTCAACTTGGCTACAGATTTTCAGCAATTAATAATAATGTAAATGTGATTTTTTAAAATGAATTTTTAGACATAGTTCGTTATAAACTACACAACTAATTGTAAACAATTTATTAATAGAAATTTGGTAATATGTACAATTGTCCTGTACTATTGTTTTTGTAAAGTTTTAGTCAATGAAGTTGACGAACTTCAAGTATTAATTTCATAGCACACATGATTTGAAATAGAATAATTTTTTGAGTTAATGTCAAGAAAAAAAAATTTAAAATAAAATGCTAATTCTTTTGAATAGTCTTATAATTCATCATGTTTTAAATTGTTAATGTAAACAAAAAAATGAAATAAAATACTATTTTTAATAGTTTTATTATGATTTTTCATAATATCGAGATAGGTATCGTATCGTGCTAATATATCGAGATACTATGTATTGCAAGACCTGTGTATGTTCCACCCCAAAAATATTACTAATCATGGCTTTGAAGTACTTGAAAAGAAGATTTTAAAAGGTTTCCCTTTATATTCCTATGAAAATTAATTTTTTTGGCCATTTTGGCCCCATCTTTCCCCCCGGGGGGCCCTGATTTAAACAAAACTTGAACAACACCTCAGGATAATTTCACACGATTCTTCCTATATTCTCTTAGATAAAACTTTGATCAGCAATTTTGGCCCCACCCACCCCCGGGGTCTAATTTGAACAAACTTGAATCTACACTATCTAGGATGAATCCACATGAGTTTCATCTTTCCTGACCCAGTGTTTCTTGAGAAGAAGATTTTTAAAGATTTTTCCTATATATTCCAATGTAAAACTTTGATCAGCCATTTTGGCCCCATCCACTCTGGGGGTCATGATTTGAACAGACTTGAATCTACAAAACTGAGTATTCCACGTGAGTTTCATCTTTCCTGGCCCAGTGGTTCTTGTGAAGAAAATTTTTTAAAGATTTTTCTTATATATTTCTATGTAAAAATTTTATTGGCCAATTTGGCCCGACCTTACCACCAGGGGTCATGATATGAACAGACTTGAATCTACAATATCTGACGATGATTCCACATGAGTTTCATCTTTCCTGGCCCAGTGGTTCTTGTGAAGAAGATTTTTAAAGATTTTTCTTATATATTTCTATGTAAAAATTTGATTGGCCAATTTGGCCCCACCCTACCCCCAGGGGTCATGATATGAACAAACTTGAATCTACACTACCTGAGGATGATTCTACAAAAGTTTCATCTTTAATGGTACAGTCATTCTTGAGAAGAAGATTTTTTTAAAATGGCATTAATTTTTTCTCAAATTCATTATTATCTCCCCTTGGAAAAGAGCGTGGCCCTTCATTTGAATAAACTTGAATCCCCTTTACCCAAGGATACTTTGTAGCAAGTTTGGTTGAAATTGGCCCAGTGGTTCTTGAGAAGAAGATGAAAATTTGAAAAGTTTACGACAACGACAACAACGACTACGACAACAACGACAACGACATACAACGGACAAATTTTGATCAGAAAAGCTCACTTGAGCCTTCGGCTCAGGTGAGCTAAAAACTCCTATGAGTAATCTTCAAATTGGCCTAAAACACAATTTTGGTGTACTTATATTAAAAAACATTTTTGAAATAATGTAGAAATATGAAGAGAATGACAAATATATAAATATTTTTTATATATTACCAAGAGATACATTATATGCATTATATTTGTGAAACGTGTCGTCTGACCTTAAACACAGACTTCTGTAATCTGTATCATCAATTGTCAAATTTATCAGATGATTAATCTACCCGCAGCAATCCAGTATTTGAATGCACATAACCAATTACCAAATCAAATAGTTGTCTTTTATTGTCAAACATCGCTATCGCTTATAAACAAATTCAATGAGATATGACGATACTAAGAAAAATTTTTGAAGAAAAGTTTCGTGTACACATAGAAAAACAAGAGGTTTTCACCCTAATAAATATGTTTATTTAAAAAATACATGATAGAATGGTATATTATTTTAAAATTATTATAACCAGTGTGTCTTCACAAGAATTGCTAAGAGAAAATCAATTATCACCAACGAAAGCCAACGTCCCGTGACGAAGTTTAAAAAAAGAAATATGTACTTTGTGGTACTTGTTTTGTGTGATTAGAATCTTTTTGAGGTAATAATCAAATTTTCAACGAGACTGGGGTGTGGCAGCAATTTCAGACTATTTTAGTCTCCTTTAAAAGAAGAGCTCCATATAAAGATAAACAAAAATGATCAAATTTTAAAACTAAAATGTATAAATGTTTTCTTTTTCCAATTGAAAGTTGGCAGCTTAAGAGATCGTATCTTCCCCCAAAAATGAGTTAAATCTGGTGGTTAATTTATGATTAATTTGTTGAACCCCCAGCCTCCTTTAACCGGTTTCAATGATTAAAACAAACACAAAACAGTGGCAAAATAACCATTGGCAGCTGTTTGAATGTTGACATCTGGATCAACCTTTCACCACCTTTAAAACATTTTTCTGTAGGATGTTCGTCATCACAATTTGAATTCTTCGCATAAAATTTTACTAAACCGGAAGTGATCTGCATCTTCGCCGGATGCAAGGTTTTGCCCCAAAACTAGATTAAAAGATTATTAAATTGTCTTAAAAGAATTTTAGAAACTTTAAAACTAACAAAATCACTGGTAACTAAAAGGTGGTCTTGGCAGTCTAGTGCCATCTCAAGCAGTCTGAATCAACCTTTAAGTGGTACACTTATTATACCCCCGCTCCGAAGGAGAGGGGGGTATACTGTTTTACCCTTGTGTGTCCGTCTGTCTGTCTGTCCGTCCGTCTAGCTGTCCGTCCCGTCCGTGTGTCTGTCCGTAACAAATTTTCGTCGCATTTTTCTCAGCAACAACTCATCGCAGAAGCTTGAAATTTTAACACAATCTTCTTTGAGGCATGCTATATCTTAGGATACATTTTTGTTGAAATCGAATGTCAACTTCCTGTTTGTCTGTGCGTCTGATCGTTTCATACGTTACAAATTTTCGTCGCAGTTTTCTCAGCAACTTCTCATCGCAGAAACTTGAAATTTTAATACAATCTTCTCTGCGTCATGCAATACGTTGGGATACATTTTTGTTCAAATCATATATCAACTTTCTGTTTGTCTGTGCGTCTGTTCGTTTCATACATAACACATTTTCGTCTCGGTTTTCTCAGCAACTACTCATCGCAGATGCTTGAAATTTTAGTAAACTCTTTGTTGAGACATCTTATATATTGGGATTCGTTTTGATGTGAATCCGATTCAACTTAAGATTTTCCTGTGCATTTGCCCGTAATAGAACTTGTGTATATATATTACACTGTATTATGATAGTGTGTTTTCAAATCAAAGCGGGGGTATTACTAGTGAGTATTGGCTCACAGATTTCTTGTTTGTTCAATGCCCAAGGATACACGGATATGTTAAGGCAGCACGTGGACCAGAATTCGGCGAATTAAGACTTTATTATAAATATGTAACACTAATAAATCATAAAAGTCAAGCATAAAACTTTTGTTATAAATATGCATTCTACAGACTTCAATGGGACTTATACTACATGAACCACTTCACCATGACGTCACCACGTAACGTCTATAATTAGAAAATATGCCTTAATGAAAAAGTGAAAAGTTCAACACTACCTCGGGGGGAAATTAATTTCAATTTGTAATAATAATTATGTAAAAACATCTCTGTACCATTAAAAGTGCTGCTAGAATCCTACTGTCCTATCACAGAAATAATTATTCAACACTTTCTGACGAAACCTTCCCAAAACTTTTACATTTTGTTCATAACATTGTAAAAAATGCATTACAGTACCGACCAGACCCAACCTGACACCAAAGCAGTCCCAGAAAGCAGTCCCTGGGACTGCTTTGGGACTGCTGTGGGACTGCTCTGGGACTGCTGTGGGACTGCTCTGAGACCGCTGTGGGACTGCTCTGGGACTGCTATGAAAAGCAGTCCCAGCAGTCCCAGCTGCCCCTGGGACTGCTTTCTGGGACTGCTTTGTTCACTCATGTGTGACAAAGGTTCTGAGTGACATGATAGCTCCGCCCCCTTGTGTATCTGGAATTTGCAGACTCCCTATTGTTTTGTTTACTTGCAGCAGAGAGGAGTTTTAACTGTTTATTACGCAAGGATTTCTTAAAATCTTTTAATAACTGGAGATTACATGTATTATAGTTAATTTATAGTTTTAGGAATTGTATATTTACACAAATGTAATATATAATATTTTTAAAAATAAAGTTGTTATATAAGGAAGTCAGGAGATTTTTATTTCTAAAGTATATAAAACTACTCATGAGAAAAAATATCTACATGTAGATTTCTTTCTATTAAATCTGAAATTAAACACCCCAAACTTTTCATATGGCACTTTTTAAAAAATCGATCATTTCATTTAGATATAAGATATTTTAATTGAAGGCTAGACGTTTTACAAGCACCACGCTAAAAGGGTATAACATACAACCCTCAAATAAAAATCTAACAATTTATTTTATGGAATGAAATGAAATTATTCCACCATTCTTCCGTAACATGAGCAATGTGAACAATTATACTGGAATTTACAGATGAATTAGTTTTTAATTAATGAGTAAGTTATTAAAAGAGTAAATTTAAAAAAAATTAATAAACAGTTGAAAACCTGTAATACCTGGAATTGTGATTTATTTCTTTTTTTGTTTTGCTTTTGTTTACCCCGCCGATAATGTGTATGAATAAAATGATATAAACACCTGTGGTTTCAATCGCCTTTGGGCAGAAAATCAATCATGCATGTTATTTGGGTTCACGTATCATTGTTACACATCATTGAACATGCTGCTCAATAATCAATGACCCTAATTTCAATCTATCTAAAAAATGTAAAACATAAAAAAGATAAATGAAATGTTTATAAATTTCTTTCAAGATTAATTAATGTTGAACATAATCTTACGATTCTATACTGGTCACTAATACAATTTACAAATAGAAAAATAATTCTTAAATTAACTTGTCAGTAAAGAACAATCAATTCTGAAAAATATTTTTTACTTGGCTAAATTAGCATCGGATTTTTCAAAAGCCCTAATATATACTTTTTTAAAAATGCCTTTATAGTATCCTGATAGTATGGAAATCAGCCATGATGTATAATGAATAGATCTATTTAAAACTAATTCTGGTGAAAAATAATTAATTCAATTTTAAGTTTTTCCTATAGAAAATAAATATGGGAGCCAGTATCAATCACAAAAAACCCAAGATAATTGTGATTTAATATAAATGTTCAGTGTAATTCATTTATGTAGGTGTGTAAGCTTTATTCTATCAATAAATATCATTTCAAATCTATGAGGGTACTGCTTATACATGTAAATGACCTTCACATTGTAAGGATTCCTGGCATACTGCTCAGAAAAAAATTCAGCTGTCTTTTATAGTTCCATTGTTTATTGGAAATCTCATTTCTGAGTTAGCCCCGCCCATTAAATTGATAAACCCCGCCCACTGGGACTGCTGGGACTGCTTTCTGGGACTGCTGGGACTGCTTTCTGGGACTGCTGGGACCGCTCTGGGACTGCTGTGGGACTGCTCTGGGACCGCTGGTGGACTGCTCTGGCCGCTGTGGGACTGCTTTAGCAGTCCCCCGCAAGCAGTCACCGGGACAGCTCTGGGACTGCTTTGTGTCAGGTTGGGTCTGGTCGGTACTGTAATTCCCGTAAACCATACGATTCTAGCAGCACTTTTCAAAAACAAGAGAAAAAAGTTTAGATAGAAACAAAAATTAAGTTTCAAAGTGTGCGGGGTAGTGTTGAACTTTTGCATCTTATTTGTTACGAACGACAGAGGAAAGGCTGATCGGCAAGTAAACACCCTCCTTGCTTTAATTCTACGAAGAAATTGTTGAAATATATCACCATACCTTATTCATAATCTTTATTCCCACATGAAGCACACATGGTATTCATTCTAAATGCTTTTAAACTCCGATTTTTTGTTTGTTTATATGAATTTTCGTTACGTTTCACTTTCACTCTGCTACTGCATGATCAACAGTTATGACGTCACGGGTTTACAGAGACCCAGACACGACAAAATTCTGTTTGTATAATGCCTCTGCATATTTTGATTTATTTTTACGACCTCAAATCAATCTTAGATATCAATTATAAAAAATTGTTATCTCTAAACTTCACGTCATATAGCTTACTATGACGTCATATTATATAAGCAAGTTGAATATTTGGTTGTAACCTTAACCTACCTGCGTATTGACCAAAAGACATCTTTGTGATTATACACTGCCAAATCATTGGATCTGCATCCCATTTCATGCATTTTGGCATCTTATAAGAAATGTAAATGCCCCCCCCCCTTTATTAATGTTCTGTTCTCTTTCCTTCCTTATCCTGAGCTGCTATCCTCAGTCGAAGACAATATACCTTGGATCTCCATTCCTGCAAGTAATCAACATTATTTCATATTTTCCTTGCAAATTGTAACTAAAAATCCTTACCAATTTCATTTCAAACTATGACATTTCTAATATTGCAAGAAGTGAATAGCTAGGACACAGGGATTTATTCATATCTTGTATTTTCTGGCTTGACTGTCCGACAAACAGACAGACAGACTAAATGATGTCCAAGAAAATAGTTTGGAGTAGGATGAAATCTAAAAAATGTATATTTAATGATCTATGAATTTGGTTTAAACTACCCGAACACGGTATAGCGGTCATGACAACAAAGATAGAGTCCAGACTGTTTACTACGTAAACATAAAATAGCTGTTGAAAGGATATGTAAGAATATATTTTATGTAACTGTAAATGAAAAGGAGAACCAATGACCGCACTTGATTGTACATGCTTCTTAAATATGCGCACAATGCATGACGATAAACATTTTATCTGGATGATATCCGTAGGCGATTTAAATGGATCACAACAATAAAAGCTGAAACATTTAAATGTATTTCTTAGGGTAATTGTATTGAATTTAAAAAAAAATATTGCCCTATAGGTCTTCAGATTTAAAAAAAAACTTTTTTCCCCTTCATATAGCATGAATTGATACAAAACTTATACTTCAGTTTTGACGTGGTTACATTTACCCTGTGGCTAATTAAAGTCTTTTTGTCTTGAAGAGAACATTTCCTCATCAATATACATGTATTCCTTTATCAAAATGATATAATAATAATAATACCGTTAAAAATTTTTTTCAGGATAACATTGATGGTTTTTTTTGCAGTTATTTAAAGGACATAATTCTCATGTCAAACCTTTATGTCATACATGCATCTCTTTTCTATAGGCAGTCTGCGTGTTTTTAAATTCATTGTGTTCTTCTGTGATCATTAACTACGTCAAATTTAAATGCAAAGTCAAATACTTTGAATCCCATTCTCAGATAGATTTTAAATTTTCATGAGGTGTGTTATTTTGATATTTGGATTTCTAAACTTTTGATAAGTAAGTCATTTGATTCCATTTTTATTTGAAGAGTGAGTCATGATTAACAATTCATTTTTAAAAAATACATTTCTGTTTAATTTTGATTTTATATATATGACTATCTTACAATGATCGATATATGATAACTGTTCTTTATTAAGACTAAATTGAGAGATAAAGGGAGAAGTAAACGAATTGTTGATTGTATAAGCTATATAACCAAGTGCCTTTGATATCAACTTATTGACCTTAATTGGTATTCCGTCCTCCTGTATTGAATAAAGGATATGGAGATAACGAACAGTATTCAGTCTCAAACTCCATAATACATAATAGTAAAAGAAGAACAAACACGGACCCCAAACATCAGAGGTGGGATCAGGTGTCATGGAGAAGTGAGCATCCCCTGATGACCGGTCACACCCACCATGTGCCTTCCCTGTCAAGATCTGGGAAAATCCGTCGTCAATTCAGTGTATAAACAATTGACTAACAATTGGTATGAAAAACGCCAGTCAGCATTTGATTCAATTAAAAATTGTATTTGCAGACAAGGTCATTGTATCGACCTTAGAACTAACGAAATTATGACTTTAAAAAAGACGCTGATATTCTTGTTTCATCAACTTGCTTGTCAATAATTTACCTCGTTTTATAAATTGTTTATACGTAGAGCATGCTCTTGCGTATCGAATCAACTGAGATATATAAACTCCCAATGCAGGTGATGAAGGTAAGTTGTTGCATAAGTAAGGGAAGTTGACGATCAAAAGTTAACGTAATCACGTTTATCTCATAGCTTGGTTGTTAGATTACCATTAGCGTTTTTTTCAAGTAAAATATCCAAATATGAAACAGAAGTCTCAGACTCTGTGGTATCTTTTATCTGAAGCTCACAAGGATATATCGTAACGACGTAGGAATGGAAATTAGCATTGTTAATTGACAATACGTCGTCGATATATGTTTATTTTATATGTAATTAATTCATTTTGGCAGATTTTGTAACTACGAGATGAATGTACATCATGGACAATCTCAGATTCAGGACTCAGTGTAAAATCCGGCAGTGTTCTCAATGTCAGGAGATCACGGAATACTACTGTAACACGTGTAGACAAGACCTGTGTCTACAGTGTAAAGAGAGACATGTTATAGATCTCTGATACTATATACCACGATGTCGTGATTTACCGTGAGAGATATGGCTATATCCCGAAAAAAGACCGCTGTGTGAGACATCCAAGGAGAGTTAATGACAAGTACTGTCACTCATGTGAAATTCCCGTCTGTGTCGAATGTAGAGAACACAACATTCACCATGTACTGGATATAAGAGTAGCATATATAAATAAAAGACAACCACATAAAGAAACCGTTCATAGCATCAGAGGTGGGACTCTCTATAAGAGTTGTTGTCTTCTGGCAGGAATTAAAGCTGATATAAAAATTTGTCACACGGAAATCTCCGACTGCCAGTCAAAGATGTTAGTAAAAGCCCAGAAACTAAGAAACCTCATAGACACTGTAATGTTTGAGGTTAAAATCCGACACAAAAGATTTATTCAAAGTTTAAAACAACACAGGAGAAAAATAAACAGCATAGAAACCTTTGAACAAAGATCTGACCATTTGACAAACAGACTAGAATTCCTTATTTTCCTAACGAAGACTCGTGTACACAAGTTAAAGATCACATCTAGTCTCAAACAATACGCCCTGCTCTGCTTGAATGAAGATATATACACGGAGGATCTGACCGATTTACTGGGAGAAATCCAAATAATAGAGACAAGAAAAAGACAAGTGAGAAATGACACCTGTATTATACAGGTCTGTCACTGTGTCAGGTGAAATATATCACATTTCATGTGTGACATCAGACCACGTCTGGATCAATGATTGAAGAAATATGATCTTGATGAACTTAGAGGGTGAGATAATACATCATCTGACAGATGTTAGGAACGTGTGGAGACAACACACAGTGAATCTTACCGAGATCTTATTTACATAGACGTTTTAATATGTATTTTGCCTTGAATAAACGTGATGAATTTAAAGAACTCTTCTAGTATTCCTTTTGTGTGGCGTCCAATCGGCCCGCCTGCGACACTCTAAAGTTAAGATATACTTTGCTGCCTTGTTACACCAACTTGCATTGTGACAATGTGACTTTAATTTGTGTCACTATGTGAGCTTAAAAAGTTCTCGGAGATATATATATCTAAAATGGCGAGCTGAAGGCCACGGCAAGTATTCTCTTCTCATGTAAAGTATTTGCTTTATAGGGATATAAAACATGTACTGCATATCTAAATATGGCGAGCTGAAGGCCACGGCAATTTTTCTCATCTCATGTAATAATTTGCTTTATAAGGATATAAAACATGTGGGCTAAAACAGGAGCACAATGGTGCCAATTAAAATTCCAACAGTTTGTTAGAAGACCTGTTCTCCGAAGACTTCAAAAAGGAGCTCCAGCATCCTTTTATTACATGTATCCACTTTATATTAAACGTCACAAGATCACAATGCGATTTTGTGTAACAATTCAGCAGAGAAATGATTTGTAAATTTTAAATTTATTTCACTAACTTAAGACAAAATTTACACAAATTAATTGTTAAGATTCTTAATTGATCTTTGCTTATGGATTGTGATAGTTCTTGTGCCGTCCATCGTACGAATGGATTCATGTATGAGCTGTCAAATAAGTGTTAAAAGCCATGATGTTGTAGCTATTCCACTCATGCGATTTTATCTAAAAATAGTAACATATGGTAGGCACAATTCGTTCGAATTTGTTATGTGAAGTAAACATGATATGAAAGTGAATACGCTGGATCTTAGCAATGTCAATAGGAAGTAACTGATTAAGTAAGTAACAGGAAATTTTTATAATATATTATTTCTCTTAATGTACATAACAATCATTTCATAAAGATACTTTGAAGAAAATGAACTTTCAATGAATAACACAGCATATGCGAAATTTTCACATATAAATTTAAGGTCTCGTATGAAGTACGGTTAAGTACTTCTATCGATTTTTAACATATTTAATGATTTTTTAATGACTAAAATGATTCTAGAGAGTCCCACTTTTTCCCACAATTTTTTTTAAAAATGTGTCTTCATCGGGATCGGCGACATATTTGTCATAATGTGATTTATGTATAATGAAGCGTTAAAAGTTTATAAAAGGGAGTAAATTTAGTATATTTTGACTAATTATCATATATTTCCTATTTTTTCAATTGAATATTATTGAAAACGTGAAAATCAGTCATTTGGAGATCTCCTTTATAATGTTTATTTCAATCGCGCTCGAGATTCATTTCGAAGTTGTCTTTCTTGATTAGCTATCGTAGGTGCTAGAAGTTGTCATTGTTTGGGTATATTTTGGCATCAGTATTGACTTTATTCTGTATAATTTTATGAAAAGTATGCGTATACCTTTTACATTTCAGATTTATAACCTCAGAAACCAGAAATATAATGTTGAAATTTTTCTTTAAATTTTTAGGTGGAATAGCTAGATGTTGATCTATTTTTACCTGTTGAGTTTTTTGGAAGATTAAGGAAATCACCGTGTAAGTAATTGAATACATCTGTAAATTTATTCTTCTTTGTGTACTTCATTTGATGTTTAATGCATAGCTGCAGTCTTAGACTTAAACGATAGAAAATTATGATTTTGGGTAGTCGCGTGTTCACGATGTACGACATGCCATTATTGTCATTACTTTATCTTCGATAGAGAATTTTGTTATATGTTGCTTAATGTTGCTAAAGATTTACATTGTTTTCTTGAAATTGGATAAGAATAATATTAAGTAACTTGTAAAAATATAATTTAATGAAAGTATTAGATTTTGAAGCATATACATTGTTGTTTAAAGTAATTTTCTATGGAACACCATAACGGTCAAACTTGGTTAATTCGTACACTAGTACTATTATTATGTTGTATAGTGAACATTGTCGTATTAGTCTTTGGTTTTTCTTTGTAGTCCTTTAGCACACGTAATCACATACATGCCATCTTACATATCTAAGTCAATAAAGAATTCATCTATGGACTTGGGGTATTCTATGTGGATGCAGCTATTGTGAATGGTTAACTAACTGTCTGCTAATCACGAAACAATGTAGTTCATCAATGTTATTTCATGGTTTTTCCTCAAAGGAATCTGTTTCTGTTATTTCTCGTTCATGACAAGGAACATACGGCGGGTGTGACCAGTCGGCAGGGGATGTCCACTCTTCCATGACACCTGATCCCACCTCTATTGTTTTGGAGGTCTGTATTTGCTCTGCTCCTATTTTGTATTGTTGTATGGACCTTAAGATTCTGCAATTGAATACTGTTTGTTATCTCCGTAATTATCTTTCATCAGTTCAAATAATCAGGGTTCTCCATGGTTGCGTTGCTCCCACACAGGAAAATTTTCTCCGACACAGTAACGATTCAAATTTAATGCATGCGACACAGTAAAAATTTTGCCGACACAGTAAGAGTTTTGATGATAAGAAATTCTAAACACACAGATTCTCTCTAACTGGAAGTTTAATCAAACAATTCTTCCATCTTTCAATTCAAAAAGTTATAACACTTAATTACTAGGGCTTCACCTTGAGAAATCAATCAATTATCTCCTAGACCTTCGCCGGACTTGACGTATGACGGAAACAAGAAAAATTACCGGAACAAAGACAAATAATTGTTTTCACAATTCAATGTACCGGTTAATTGGTAGTTGCAATAAAATACATTGTACATTGTATTTATATTTATAAAAAATATTCAAATATGTCACGGCTCTAGAATTATTTGAGCACTGTAAATCAAACATAACATCGTACCAAAGTCATTTAATTGATGTAAATTGCCGAAAATTTTGAAATTCTAGCATGTTCAAGGAACTCTTTAAAATATTTTACTGTTCTGAAGTTCCTTTTTTTGTAATGCGGTAGCTCGATCAAGAACCTGATAAATAAACTCGGCAAATCTACTTTCAATGATGTTAAGTAGTTCGACTATCGGTCAGATTTCATCTGCTTTTCAGAACGTTTTTTTCCTTTTATCAGTATGTACGACCATACCATTTGTGTAACGAATTAGCGATTTTAAAATAAGTGTGTGCTTGTAAACTTTTGTAATTATAATGAGTTGTGATTAAGTTGAGAATTTGTTCGCGAAAATACCGCGAAATATTAGTGCTTCGCGTAAACTCTGCAACACAGTAAAATTTCAAATGATAGAGAACCCTGAATAATGTTAAAATAGTTGTATTTTGGTTCAGAGCACTTGTGTGTAGAATTTGGAGTGGTTCTTTACAAAGTGATTTTGTTGATAATTTATCGTTAAGAATGGTTGTACGAGGGCCGTTCAAAAATTACGCGGACTGTGGTATTATTTACTCTTACAGACGTCACACATTAATGAAATTTCACAGAAACATGTATCTTAAGGATTCCAATAAATTTTGGGCAAATTTTTTGTACATTAAAAAAATTCTACTAAAATATCGGTATGTTGAAATCGCTGATGGAGAGGTACGGAGTACGACAAAAAAATGAAGCAGAAGCATTCGAAATCCAAAATGTAACTCATTAATTGGCTATAATTCGCGATATATTTCGACAATTTTCTCAAATGTATCTTTAAATTGTTCTATTATTATGTATTTAGATTTCTAACGTGATATTTGAAGTACTAACAGAAATATAGTAATTTTTCTCTGATGCGATTCCCGTTAAAACGACTGTGCAAATGACGTCTCCTGAATTGACGGCGCACCGCACTTTTGTAAATTTTGTGTAATGCTCGAGATATTGCCAGCAAAGATCCAAAATATGCATAATAAAATATGTAATAAACTAGGGTATTCGTGGCATTCGTCCACAAAAAGCAAATTGAAATTTGTAATCTGTAAAAAGGCTATACGGGAGGACGAAGAAGATTATCGACGAAAACTTTATCCGGAATGTAAAGAACGTGATTGAGAGTCACCAATAGATAAGATAAGATAAGATAAGATAAGATATTCTTTATTTCCTCCATTTAATTCTACGAGTGGTAATCCTACTTATACATATACTACTCTTTAATTTAATTCTACGAGTGGTAATCCTACTTATACATAAGGATATGGAAATAACGAACAGTATTCAATCTCAACGTCCATTAAACAAATATACAAAACAAGAGCAGAGCAAACACGGACCTCCGAAACATCAGAGGTGGGATCAGGTGCCATGGAGGAGTGAGCATCCCCTGCTGACCGGTCACACCCGCCGTGTGCTCATTGTCATAATCAGGAAATAACGGAAAAAATCCGTAGTCAATTCAGTGTATAAATAATGGACTAACAATTGGTATGAAAAACGTCAGTCAGCATTTCATTCAATGATAAATTGTATTTGCTGACAAGGTCATTGTATCGACCATAGAATTTACGAAATGATGACTTTAAACGAGACTGTTGATATTCTTGTTTCATCAACTTGCTTGTCAGTAATTTACCTCGTTTAAGAAATTGTTCATACGTAGAGCATGCTCTTGCGTATCGAATCAACTGAGATATAAATACTCCGTATGCAGGTGATGAAGGTATATTGCTGCATAAGTAAGGGAAGTTGACGATAGAAAAGTTAAAGTCATCACGTTTATCATATAGCTTGGTTGTTAGATTACCATTTGTGTCTTTTTCAAGTAAAATATCCAAGTATGAAGCAGATGTGTTGGACTCGGTGGTATCTTTTATCTCAAGCTCACCAGGATATATCGTGTCGACGTAGGAATGGAAGTTATCATTATTAATTGACAATACGTCGTCCATATATCTAAATGTCGAGTTGAAGGCCACAGCAAGTGTTTTTTTCTTTTCACGCAAAAGCTGTACAACTATATATTCAAGAAGTGGTGTAAATCAGATGTGGATACTTAAAAATTCTAAAGAACTTTTGGACAATTTGAAATCACAAGACTTTACAAAAATCAACAGCATAAAAACTTACGACTTTTCAACTTTATACACAACAATTCCGCACGACAAATTAAAATCCAGGCTTTTTGATATCATTGACAGCTGCTTCTTCAACAAAAATGGAACTCGTAAGTTTACTTACCTCGTCATTGGTCATTTGAAAAATTATTTTGTTAAAACAAATTCTGATTGTACACATAAGTACTCTGAAGTTGACATCAAGAAGATGCTTGAGTTTCTGATTGACAATATCTATGTGGTTTTTGGAGACCAGGTATTCCAACAATGGATTGGTATTCCCATGGGTACAAATTGCGCTCCGTTATTAGCAGACTTATTTTTATATTCATATGAAGCAGAATTTATGCAAAATCTTTTGCGTGAAAAAGAAAACACTTGCTGTGGCCTTCAACTCGACATTTAGATATATCGACGACGTATTGTCAATTAACAATTTAGATACGTCGACACGATATATCCGGACAGATAAAAGATACCACAGACTCTGCTTCATACTTGGATATTTTACTTGAAAAAGACGTTAATCGTAACCTAACAATCAAGTTATATGATAAACGTGACGACTTTAACCTTTATATCGTCAACTTTCCTTACTCATACAGCAATATACCTTCACCACCTGCATACGGAGTATATATATATCTCAATTGATTCGATACGCAAGAGTTTGCTCAAGGTATAAACAATTTCTGAAACGAGGTATATTATTGTCAAACAAGTTGATGAAACAAGAATATCAGGAGTCTCATTTAAAATAACCATTTCGTAAGTTCTATAGTCGATACAATGACCTTGTCACCCAATGTAATTTATCATTGAGTCAAATGCTGACTGACGTTATTCATACTTATTGTTAGTCCTTTATTTAAACACTGAATTGACGACGAATTTTTCCGATATTTCCCGATCATGACAAGGAGCACATGGCGCGTGTGACCGGTTGGCAGGGGATGCTCCATGGCACCTGATCCCACCCTCGATGTTTCGGAGGTCCGTGTTTGCTCTGCTCTTATTTTGTATATTTTTTAATGGACGTTGAGATTGAATACTGTTTGTTATTTCCATATCCTTATCCAAATTAATCAGAATGAAATGTTATGAATTATGAACAGGTAATTCACAAAAAGGACTAAAAAAAAAATTATCAACACAAAAAAATAAGATTGGATTAAACCTCCAAATTAAATATTTTTGTATATATGTACAATTTTCTGCTATACTTTTAAATGTTTCGACAGTCTATTGCAAAAACACTTTTGTTTTTATAAACTGTTGAGGCAACGATTATCATTATACATTTCCATTTTGTAAAAGATATGTTTTCAAAACTTGTGCCTTGAACACATCCCATTAAAGATAAATATTATAGTTCAGGATCTTGATCTTCAAACATAACATACTCATTAACATAAAGTATATCTAAAATGTTCTCCAGCATATTTTCTCTGTCTTCTAGTAGTGTAAAACAACTTAACATCAAGTGCATATTATAATTATTTGTTGCCTTATTACAAAATTGACAAAATTAACAAACAATTTTCATCGATGAAACCTGGATCAAAAAATTGATAAATAATCTTTTTGAAGGATCTTCTCTAGCAATCTGCCACAATTTATTTGGGTTCAACTTTGTATGTATTTTACTGAAAAAAGACATATCAGGATCTACAGACAGAGCAGCACGCCATTGCTTTTCCTCTGCTGCTACATATTGTTTTGATAATCATTCTTGAAAATTCCTTTTTACTGTATATAATGCTACAATTGTTTTCAAACATATCTAAAAGCTTGTATTTGCTAGCAGTTTGTAACATGTTTTTGGTTGCAAAAAATTTTTCAGATACATGAATATCAGAAATAAACTTATAGACCTGATAATGTACAGAGGTTTGTTCTGACCTATGGAGTCTACCTAAGAAAAGTAGGCGACATTTATCAATGTAGCCTTGTAAAGTCCACAGTCCAATATTCGAGATGCTTGAAAGTGACGGAGAAAACTTTGAGAATCCTTGAATAATCCTGGAGAAGGTGTCTTTGTACGTATTCAAGTTGTTGCATATCTGTTAGCGGCAGTAGCGGCCATATCTCGCAAGAGTAGAGGGCAGACGGTAGCACAACCCGTTTCCAAATTTTTGCAGACACAACCGGGTGAATATCAGAGTTATTAACACCAATAGAATATAAAGAGTGAATTTTTGACCTCGCATTTTTACACACTCGTTCTGTAAGTTTGTCACTTTTCATATTTGCCTGGAGAAGACAACCAGCATAGACTGTACTTTCAGATTGAGGTATTTCACTACCAAAAAGCGTAACGCTACAAGATATAGAACATTTTTTGGTTTTCCTAAATACAATAAAAACACTTTTACTTGGATTATAATGGAGTCTCCAGGTAAATGCATAGTTTTCTACAAGGTTGAGTAAACATTGTAAGGATTTTGGTGAATTGCTCATTAGAGCAGTATCATCTGCTAATAGAATACCTGGTATGTGTAAGTCACCCAGTAAAAGGCCCTTGCCATTTTTGCATATCTCATGTAATAAATCATTGATATATACAAGAAACATAAAAGCACTAAGTACTCTTCCTTGTCCTACACCTTGTGAGGTTTTAAACAAATTGGAATTTACACCACAAAATGATACAAAACACTTGCTGTCATTATACCAGTACTTTAAAATTTGCCAACAGCTGGAGTCTATTCCGAGATTATACAGCTTAAATAATAAACCATTATGCCAGATTCTGTCGAAGGCTTTTTCATTATCTAAAAATGGACAGAAAACTGGAGAAGCTCTATCTACATAGTAGCTAATAGCTTCTTTTAGAACATAACAAGCTGGAATAGCACCGTAGTTATTTCTAGACCCAAACTGTAGATTATGTGGAAATGATTTACTACTTCTAACTAGATCATCTTCAATTTTTAACAAAAGTATTTTTTCGAATAATTTACTCACTACAGATGTCAATGTATTACCTCTGTAATTGGTAGGAATACATTTATCTTTGTTTTTACCTTTATAGATAGATATAATCTTTCCTACTTTAAACATTTCAGGGACGTATTTTTCTCTAATTATAGCATTAAAAAGTAAGCACAGTTGTTCTGCTACAAAATGACCACTGTATATAAGGTGTTCGTTTGTGAGAAAATCTGGTCCAGGAGCTTTCCCTTTGGTAAGCTGATCAATTTGGTGTTTGACTTCTTCAATGGATATAACGATCATGTCCGTGAATAAGCTATCACTGTTCTTTAGATCATTATCGATGTTCTGCACAGCTTCATCTATAAAATGTTTAAAATCTTCATCAAATTTTTCTGGATGGTACTCTTCGTTAGCAAGGTCAGAATAATATTCTTGCCATAAATTACACATGTCATTGATGTTCTTAGAAGTTCTTCCTTTATAATTTAGTTTGGATAGAAAGAATGAACCTGATCGTTTTTTATTTTTCCATGCTGTCCTATAGAATGTTCCTATGTCGATTTCAGCGGCTTTGTCAATTTCGTCAAATATGAAATGATGCCAGTCTTTTTGTGCAAGTCTGTGTAGTTTTCTGAATTTACATTTTGACTTTTTATAGTTCACATAATACTCGTTTTGTTTATCTCTAGGAGATCCCATAGATTTCCAAGTTCTTCTAGAACATCTCATTTCATAATGGGCGTTGTTTAGCTCGGATTTTTTTCCAGTATGGTTTTAAATGCGGATTGAATTTTCCATATGGTATATGTTGATCAGACGATGCTATAAGCGAAGCCGTAATATGGACAGGGAAAGTATCAATATTATCCTTGTGTAGGGCTTTTGTATTTACTGGGTTCAAAAGGTTAGCAAACGAATTTCTGAACGCTTCCAGTTTTTTGGTGTCAGCCAATTTCTATTTTGGAATGTTTCTTGAATAGTCTTGAAGTAAATGGGCGAAAACACTAGCTATGTCAATTTCACAAAGCAGGGGAAAATGGTCAGAAACTTTATATGCAAAGTCTTTATATATTTCTTTATATTTCACTTCTCGAGAAAGACATTCAGGCACAAAAATGTAATCCAGAAGTGACTTAATTTTTTTATCCTTTGTTTGAAATGTATGTTCATTTTGATTATCAATCGAAAATATACTAAAAAGGTTTCTGTCTAGCGTATTTTCCGTGAGAAGTTTCGATTTTGGACTGTCAGATTTATTTTTAATATCCGTATTAAAATCACCACATAAAATTACAGGACCAGTTTCACTAAGCTCATCAGACAAATCAAATACATTCTGCAGCACACGTTTATATTCCTCGTAATGGTGGTTTGTTGAGGGAAGGAGGCACCCTATAATGAACAATTGGTTCGATCCCTTGGTTATTTCAATTCCCATTATTCGTTCATTTGCTGTCTTTACATCTTTTACAGAAAAGTCACTGTTATTTCGAATAAGAAATGCAGTCCCTCCTCTAGTGATGATGTTTTTGGTTGTTCCCGGTGTTGCAAAACATGTAATATTATCTGGCATTGATGTATGTAAACATGATAAACAGTTTTTCGGTAGCCAATGTTCCGATATAAAAACGACATCTGCAAATTTTGTTAAATCAGATAGCTCTGACAGGCAGGTGAAAACGCCATGAACATTCCAGCAAGAAAGAATCATGGATATTATTATGAAAAGTGTCACTGTCATTATGAATCGTCTGTGTTTCCATCGTCACGTTCGGTATTTCTTTCATTGCGGATTATCCATTCTCTGGCAGAGATAGTTTCTGGTCAGAAGTCTTGGTCCTGTGTTTTTTCGTAGTCATCTTCATCAATGCTTGCACGAATCACAAATGTGGGAAATCTTCTTGACAGTAGTGAAGGAAAAACTTCAAGAGTACTGTACAACTATATATTCAAGAAGTGGTGTAAATCAGATGTGGATACTTAAAAATTCTAAAGAACTTTTGGACAATTTGAAATCACAAGACTTTACAAAAATCAACAGCATAAAAACTTACGACTTTTCAACTTTATACACAACAATTCCGCACGACAAATTAAAATCCAGGCTTTTTGATATCATTGACAGCTGCTTCTTCAACAAAAATGGAACTAGTAAGTTTACTTACCTTGTCATTGGTCATTTGAAAAATTATTTTGTTAAAACAGATTCTGATTGTACACATAAGTACTCTGAAGTTGACATCAAGAAGATGCTTGAGTTTCTGATTGACAATATCTATGTGGTTTTTGGAGACCAGGTATTCCAACAATCTATTGGAATTCCAATGGGTACAAATTGCGCTCCGTTATTAGCAGACTTATTTTTATATTCATATGAAGCAGAATTTATACAAAATCTTTTGCGTGAAAAGAAAAAAACACTTGCTGTGGCCTTCAACTCGACATTTAGATATATCGACGACGTATTGTCAATTAATAATGATAATTTCCATTCCTACGTCGACACGATATATTCTGGTGAGTTTGAGATAAAAGATACCACAGAGTCCAACACATCTGCTTCATACTTGGATATTTTACTTGAAAAAGACACAAATGGTAATCTAACAACCAAGCTATATGATAAACGTGATGACTTTAACTTTTCTATCGTCAACTTCCCTTACTTATGCAGCAATATACCTTCATCACCTGCATACGGAGTATTTATATCTCAGTTGATTCGATACGCAAGAGCATGCTCTACGTATGAACAATTTCTTAAACGAGGTAAATTATTGACAAGCAAGTTGATGAAACAAGAATATCAACAGTCTCGTTTAAAGTCATCATTTCGTAAATTCTATGGTCGATACAATGACCTTGTCAGCAAATACAATTTATCATTGAATGAAATGCTGACTGACGTTTTTCATACCAATTGTTAGTCCATTATTTATACACTGAATTGACTACGGATTTTTTCCGTTATTTCCTGATTATGACAATGAGCACACGGCGGGTGTGACCGGTCAGCAGGGGATGCTCACTCCTCCATGGCACCTGATCCCACCTCTGATGTTTCGGAGGTCCGTGTTTGCTCTGCTCTTGTTTTGTATATTTGTTTAATGGACGTTGAGATTGAATACTGTTCGTTATTTCCATATCCTTATTCCGAATGATGTGCTAAAAGAAATATGCCCGACACCTTAACATCGCTTTCTTCACACCATTGACGAATATCTTTTTGGACCTCCTCAAACGTTGTTCCTCGTGCCTTTATGTTAGCTAACACAATTCGCTTAGTACGTTGTTTCCTGCGGACGAACGTGTAACCTGTAAAGGTTGATTTTGGTTCCTTATTTTCATATTCATTTGCATCTGATACCCATTCATCGTCTTTTTCTTCAGATGTGAGGACGCTTGCAAAGGTTTTCGTTTTAGTTAGATTTTCTTTACTTTTCTCAATATCTTCTGCAGATGTGAGGACGCTTGCAAAGGTTTTCGGTTTTCTTTACTGTTTGAAACATCTACAATGCTCAGATCTTTTGTACAGTTCAACCTAGGAAAGGAATCTCGTCCGTCTCTTTCGTTTGTTTCCTCTGATTCATATGTCTGTGACACTGCAGACATGTGAATCTCGGCATTTGTAATCACGGTGTGGTCAGTCTTGCCATCATCCTGACTGTAAGCTCGGTCTTCATCTTCATCACTCCTCCTGCTTGTAGAAAAGATGCTTGTTGTTCTTGCATGGCCATGATCTGGTTTTTCGTATCGTGTATTCTGCTTATCAACAGTTCTTGGCTTAGACTGTCTTTGTGTATTTTGCTGCGATCTTTGAATCTTCTTTAATTCTTTTAGAATTTCTCCATTCGCGTCATTGGCCTCTTCAAATGATTTAAGTTTTTGCCGTAAATACTTTATTTCAGATTTAAGTTGTGTTGTAAAATCTGCTGGTCTCTTTCTTTCCTCTTCATGTGATGACATTTCCGTTTGAATACGGTTGTTCTCTGCGCGCAGCTGACGAATTTCATTATTTTTTGATCGGATTTCACACGCAAACACTGCTTTTAATTCAGTTAGTGCTTCTCTTACAAGTTGTAGCTCTTTCTTCAAACATCCTTTAATGGTATGAAGAGTTATCCCATTTAAAGCGTCTTCTTCACACAATGTCCTGTTTACAATCTGCGAGGAATCTTGTGAGACAGAGTTCTTCATTTTGTATTTACTCATAACTTCTCTTTGAAACTCAGCGGACGTCACAATGCCTTCTGTAAAAGCATATATATAGTATACATCAGATGCATACTTTTCTGTAATTGACTTCCCGGTACCTCTTTGTCGCCGTTCTGTCAGGAAACCTGCGGGGAATTCTTCAAGTATGGATTTTGCATAATCATACATACTTTGTCTTATTTCATTTAACTGATCTGGATTTTCCACGTATATTTCCACCATGTTTTCTATAAAGTTCTCCTTATCATACTGACCAAATTTATCTTTAATTTCACCATAAATTTTATTTTCGAGGTCTTCTGCATTTTGAGTGCAGTAAACATTATTTTCAATGTTACTGTCACTCTCGCAGCTGTCATTCTCATCTTTGTCATTACTCATGTCCAAGAAGTGCGAATGACAAACATGCTATCTTGAACTTTTGGAAACACCCTGTACTTGCCAGACAGTCTAGCGTGACCTCGTTACTGGACAGAATTTGGTCACACCTGATTGATTTTTACAGGTAAACAGATAATAATCAACCGGAAGTGGTGTTAATCTGAGAATTATACACTTTTTTGATAAACTGTCTTCATAAACATACACACAACAGTTCAATAGAATAAAGTACCTATTTTTCTAGGGTTTTTAAAGTCTGTATACACGTTTTCGAACCAGTTAACAGGTGCACCGTTCACTCACCCGATCCATGTCGAGGGGCACCATACGGGAAAAGTTGGGTAGATATTAAGGTAACCCAAACTGTACAGGTACTCTTGGGAAAATGTTAAGAAAACGAGAGCTCCATAGCAATTGATTTTGCTGCTCCGTGATTGAATGATTTGTCCTCAAAAATCACTCAAAACTTTTACCAATATAAAACATTTTGATATAGAATTTTAAATACGATATAAGTAAAGATTGTTTTTTATTATTGTGACATTTTGCCCGATTATGTCGTCAAATATTTTTTTTGTGTGCAACAAGTCCGCGTAATTTTTGAACGGCCCTCGTATATATGTAGATTATTAACTTTTGGAAAATTTCGCGATTTTTAAAACTTTTCTTAAAGTTCTAAATATTTTAGAAAGCTGTTATGCTATTAATGTCATCTTCAAAAAGTTAACTCAAATAAAAGTTGGATTTCCAGCAGGATATTAAAACACAAGCTCTTCTAAAATACAGTTAAACTAACGTGCCTTACAAACAGAGACTATATTATTAGAGACATTGTCGGCTGCAAGAAGGATATCGAGATAACAAACAGTATTCAGTATCAAAGTCCATAAATCAATGCAAAATAAGAGCAGACCAAATACGGACAACGACACATCAGAGGTGGGATCAGGTGCCATTGAGGAGTGAGCATACCCTGCCTATCGGTCAAACCCGCCGTGTGCTCCTGATCAGAAAATAACGGAAAAAATCCGGCGTCAATTCAATATAATGGACTAACAATTGGTTTGAAAAACTTCAGTCAGCATTTGACTCAATGATAAATTCTTTTTGCTGACAAGGTAATTGTATCGACCATAAGACTTACGGAATTTTGACTTTAAACGAAACTGCAGATATTCTTGTTTCATCAACTTGCTTTTCAATAATGAACATCGTTTTCGAAATAGTTCGTACTTAGAGCATACTCTTGCGCGGGGATCCGCGTTAGAATAGGTCCTCAGTACCCCTTGCTTGTCGGAAAAGGCGACTAAATTGGGCTAAATTGGGCGGTCCTTCGGATGAGACCGTATAAGCCGAGGCCCCGTGTCACAGCAGGTGTGGCACGATAAAGATCCCTCCCTGCTCAATGGCCTTGAGTGCCGAGCATAGACCTAAATTTGCAGCCCTTCACCGGCAATGGTGACGTCTCCATATCAGTGAAATTTTCTGGAGAGGGACGTTGAACAGTATACAATCATACTCTTGCGTATCGAATCAACTGAAATATATATACTTCGTATGCAGGTGATGAAGGTATATTGCTGCATAAGTAAGGGAAGTTGACAATAGAAAAGTTCCATTTCATAAAGGGTTTTGCATTCTTTTTAATTTTTTAACCGTCCACAATTTAGTGAAATTGGACAAATAGATACATGTAGCTTTCACATATAATTCAATTTTTTACATGATTATTAAATTTCTTAAACTTAATCCAATCTGACAAAGTGATCCTTTTCATATTTAGCCCTTAATAAACTTAAAATATATTTATGAATATTTTTATGATTTCTTCTCAATATGAAATTTCCTTTTCCTTTTTTGCTAAATGAAAGATTTTTATAAACCTGAAGAAATTACCCAAAATTATTCATGCTGACAGCATTCATTTACTTATTTTATGGTACAAGAAGATACCTGTACTTGCAACACAAACGGTTAGACCTCTTGTCAAAGATAAAGTCGGAGATAAAAATAAAGTGATGTGCAGTTTGGGGACAGAAGAAGATAACATGTTAAATGACACACTTCAGGTTCACTAGGATGGAGGACTGAAGGTAAACGCCAAAACTGAGGTTAGTTTAAGAATTAAAAATATATGCGTGTGTATACAGGTAACTTCTCTACATATGATTTAATAATATGATTGGTTTTATATGAGATTCATAAAAATGGCATATGTATATTACTTTGTATGATTTACATGTGTGCATTCATATG
The DNA here is from genome assembly GCF_032062105.1 of Saccostrea cuccullata. NCBI lineage: Eukaryota > Metazoa > Mollusca > Bivalvia > Ostreida > Ostreidae > Saccostrea > Saccostrea cuccullata. Next base: position 10,406 of record NW_026930426.1, on the reverse strand, counting down.
ATCCAATTATGATTTGCTAAATATGATTGTATATATAGGTCTCATATGATCTGCATAATATTCTCATATGAAACGTAATGCTATTTTTGATCATATGTGGCGAAATTGCCTAATATGTACATGTATATATTTACATTTCTAAACATGTTTCCTTAAGATTCTTTACAAATTAGATTATTGTTAATTTTCACATGAATAATAAATCAGCATGAATATTTCCATTGATACGTCATAATACCGTACTTGACATTAAAACAAACTGTTTTGCTTTGTGAAATGAGAGTTGAATTGTGGCTCCTAATCAGAAAATAAATTCATGAGGTACATGAACTACGACGCTTTTCGTCGGCATATTTATCATTAACCGCTAACACTATGCCAGCTTGAGGCGTCGTAGTGCTTTTCGTCGGCATATTTATCATTAACCGCTAACACTATGCCAGCTTGAGGCGTCGTAGTTCATTTGATTTGATTTGAATCTTCAAAAATTGAATTCATTTCTTAAATATATTTTTCTCTTCTTCTCGGGTCTGTATAGAATGAGACATATGGAGATAACTAACAGTACGTATTGAGGATCAAAGTCTATAAAACAATTAAAAACAAAAGAAAACCAAATACGGACCTCCAAAACATTTGAGGTGGGACCAGGTGCCATGAAGAAGTGAGCATCCCCAACTGACCGGTCACACCTGCCGTGTGACATGATCGGGAAAAGAAACAAAAAAAATTGTCGTCAATTCATTATATAGATAATAAAGAAACATCAATTAATGAGGTAACCTAATATGCCGCAGATTATATGTCATCATCATATAGTTTTGAAACTTGGTTATGTTGAACTGTGGCTGTGTTAGGTAGATAAGAGACTTGGTAATGTTGAACCATGACTAGACAGGGTTGTTTTATAGACTTGCTTATGTTGAACCATGAATGGGTTAGGTTTTATGGAGACTTGGTTATGTTAAACCGTGACTGGGTTAGGTAGTTAAGAGACTTGGCTATGTTGAACCATGACTGGGTTAGTTTTAATAGAGACTTGGTTATGTTGAAAGGTAACTGGGTTAGGTAGGTAGGAGACTTGGTTATGTTGAACCATGACTGTGTTAGGTTGTTTTGAGTCTTGTTATGTTAAACCGTGACTGGAGTAGGTAGATAAGAGACTTGGTTATGTTAAACCGTGACTAGGTAGGGTTATTTTATAAACTTGGTTATGTTGAACAATGATCGGTTTAACTTGTTTAGAGTCTTGGTTATGTTAAAACGTGACTTGGTTTGGTAGTTAAAAGACTTGATTATTTTGAACAGTAACTGGGTATGGTTATTTTATAGACTTGGTTATCTTAAACCGGATCACCCGCGTGGCGCAGTGGTTAGAGCGTCTGCTCTAGAGTAGCGAAGTAAGGAGTCAATCCTTACGTCGCGGGTTTGAATCCCACTGTGGGACGCGGAGACCGGTCCTTCGGATGAGACCGTATAAACCGAGGCCCCGTGTCGCAGTAGGAAGAATTGAACGAAAAATACCCCTTACTGCTCAAAGGCCCTAAGTGCCGAGCATAGGACAAAATTTGTAGCTCTCCACCGGCTAGTGGTTGCGTCTTCATATGAGTGAAAAATTCTCGAGAGGGACGTTAAACAACATACAATCAATCAATCAAATTAAACCGGGACTGGGTTAGGCGATTCAGAGATATTGTTATATTAAACTTTGACTGGGCAAGGTTGTTTAGAGACTTGGTTATGTTGAACCATGGCTGGGTTAGGTAGTTAAGAGAGTTTAACCATAATTGATTAGGTTGAACTGAAACTGGGTTAGGTTTTTTAGAGATTAGACTATGTTAAATTCTGACTGGATTATGTTGTTTTGAGACTTGGTTATGTTAAACCGTGGCTGCGTAACGTTGTTTAAAGACTTGATTTTGTGGAAACCTGGCTGGGTTTGGTTGTTTAGAGACTTTGTTAAGTTAAACCATGACTCCTTTTGGTTGTTTATAGACTTGGTTATTTGGAACCGTGACTGGGTAATGTTGAACAGTGACTGGGATATGGTTGGGTTACACTGTTCAGTGACTTGTTTATGTTGAACCATGACTGGTTAATAGGTGTATTTGATTTTGTTTTCGATGATTTTTTTAAGGACTTTGAGTTATGGTTATCAGTTTATTCGATTATTATTACAGTGATTGGGTTATGTTGAACACCTATATCATGTTATATTGCCCGTTGAACGTTATTTATTTTTTTTGACCTATAATTCCTATTCTCCCAGGACATTGACATTAAAAAAAAATAATTACTTATTTTTATAGGTTGGACTTCTTATAACTACCTTCTTTTTGTGTCGGAAGATTACATACCTAATCATGATAATAGTATTTTGCAATGCGTACACATATGCTAAGTATCCAACGTTGGCAATGCTTGTATATAATATTTATTGATTGATTGATTGTATATTGTTTTACGTCCCTCTCGAGAATTTTTCACTCATTTGGAGACGCCACCACTTACCGGTGGAGGGCGACAAATTTTGTTCTATGCTCGGCACTCAGGGCCTTTAAGCAGTGAGGGATCTTTTTCGTGCCAACACCTACTACGACACAGGGCCTCGGTTTATACAGTCTCATCCGAAGGACCGGTCTCCACGTCCCGCAGTGGGATTCGAACCCGCGACGTAAGGATTGACTCCTTACTTCGCAACTCTAGAGCAGACGCTCTAACCACTGCGCCACGCGGGCGACTATATAGTTTTGATACTGATAGGTAATTAAAAAGCAGTCTATTAATCATTATGTTTCCTATTAAATACCACAAACTTTGTGAAATCGTACATTCACATGGGTGTCATAATATTATTAAGTCTCCGATTATCGTTCGAATTTAAGTTGCCAACTTGTCGTACATAACGTCATATGTTTACAGAAGTGTATGCATCGAGATCGAACATGTGTTCTATTACAAAAAATTGTACTGGAGATAATATTCCCGGAAACCGTGACTGGGACATGTTATAGACTCTACCTAGGCAATAACTGTTCATTCGCTAAGAGCACGGCACTATAAGTGAAAGGCACGGTCTTTTAAATGAAAAGTCCCGAGTCATAATAGACGTTGATACGATATAGAACTTCACTGCTCGATGTCCATGATTACCGTCTTTAGGTCTAAATTTGAAACCTCTCACGGAACCGTCGATTTCTATATATCAATGAAGAGTTTCCCTTGGGACGTAAAAGAACAGTTAAGGTAGGATTCTTCTCTAGTTTCTGACTAGATGGAATATTCAAAGTACATTTTCTGATATGTCTTTTATATATAGATACAAGAGATTTAAAAGACCATATTTTTCTTTCCTCAACACAATTATACAACTTTAAATAGAAAGGGTAAACTGCGATTGAAAACTAGCAAGGATTTTCAAAATTATTATAGAACAATGAATTTAGTTATAATTTTTACGCAATCAAAGACTAGAAGAAATTTTCAAATTTGAGTTAAATTAATAATAAGAAGATAAAGTTTCAAAATATATCAAATAAAATAAGATTTTTCACACATACTAGAACTATGTTGGTTTTTAAATGCTTCAAATGTAAGTACAAATCTGAGGCAAAAATCTGTAAAAAGGGTTATTTCTCTCCTAGTAAACGATCAAAACTTTTAGTTTTTGTATCATTATGTACCTTTATGTGACAACTTAACTATATGTGAAAATTAGAAAAAGTTAAATATAGGAAGCAAATAAAAATAACTAGTAATTTCTAAAAAATTAAGAAAAGTAGATGAAATTCGGATAAGCAAACAATTATCCATTTTATTTGAATTATCCACGTCAATTTGGTACTATCTTCTTATAGGCCATATATGGTAGCATCTCGTTATGCAAAAAGAAAAACAATCAATCTTTTGAATTACAAGTAGGGATCGCATGATTGGAAACAGTCATTTTTTTTATTCTTAATGTCCAGGAAAAAGGTAATGACCTTGATATGACCTTGCCTCTGATATTAAACGGTCAAATTTAATCTCATTGATACAATCACTTAGTGATATTGTTCTCTAGATTCTGTGAAAAGTTTTAAATACAAGAAATGTTAGAAGAATCCTACCTTAAGCAATCAATCAGTGTTCGTCAACAGTTTCAGAATCATCACAATTTTGTCATACTCAATGCCAATGTTGAGGTCATATTATCATAAAAAGATGTTATAATAATAACAAGACATTAAAATATTGAATGAGTTCTCGGACAGAATGCGTTTTGAAGAGCATTTGAACCAAACTGTTGCCTTTGGCCTCACGGGAAAACACTTTAAGCCCTTTGGTCCGTCAAAACTTATGTTGCCCTCAAAATCAATAAATTACACGTATAATTTTGAAAATTGAAGGTGACATATATGAATATTGTAAATACACAGCCTAAATTACCCTTATTTATTTCATATTGTTGCTAAGGTATACCTTTACTCAGGATGACTAAAATTCCACTGATAAGAACGAAAAACCATCTAATGGGCAATGTACACCCCTGATTCTTGTGTAAAATTTCAACTTCAAATAACTAGGTCAATGACTTACTTTTCATGCTAGTGGCCCTTCAGTATTTCTCCAGATAATACCTCAATTTTTCACATTATGACCAATTTCTTCTTCACTCACAACATATTACAAGCAACATAACTCTTTGAATAATGAAATATATACTGAGCAAAATAAGTTTAGCAATTAGAGATATTTAATATGTAACATGACAAAAAAATTAGACATAGTATACTTAAAATGAAATTAAAATGTAAGATTTGTCTTCACATAAGAAAAAAGTGCAAATGTTATTGATAGTCTTGTTCTGATTCGCAAGAATTAGCGTGAAACTGATGAGGAAACAGGCTGTAAAGGCACATTCAGTATCAATATTTCGTATGGCCTACATTTGCAGCAATAACAGCAACACAGCGGCGTCTCATGATCCTTATAAAAGGTTTCTCATCTGAAGCATAGTGATTTAATTCCACTAATGATGCAGGGCAAGGGTCATTTCTGCAACGTTGTTTACGTTATGTCGCTGTCTTACACGACGACCAAGAATGTCCAAAACATGTTCAATTGGTGACAAATTTGGTGATCTCGCAGGCCAATCTAGGATCTCAACAATATTCTTATAAAGGGCGTCTTGTGTGTGGCGTGCGGTGTGCTGACGGGCGTTGTCTTGCTGAAAAATGTTCGCAGGAAGGGAACAACTAAAGGAACGACGATCTCATCACAGTACCCCTGCGAATTCAATGTTCCATTTATGGTCACAAGGTCAGTTTTAATCCGATGGCTTATTCCACCCCACACCATTGCACTTTCTCCACCGTAATGGTCACGTTGGGTGATGTTTTCGGGGTCATATCTCTCATTTCGACTCTCCAAACTCGAACTCTTCCAACCGCAAAATCGACGTTAAAACGTGACTCATCCGTAAACAAAACTCCATTCCACTGTCGTTGAATCCAGCGACGATGGGTGTTGGCCAATGCAAGGCGAAATTGTCGATGACGTTGAGCTAATGGTACAGCTTTTAGGGGTCTGCGAGCTCGAAGATTTGCTGAACGTAGCCAGTTTCTTACACCTTGCCCGCATAATCTCACTTCAGTAGCGCGGCGAAAAACTTCTGCAACTTTAGGAGCAGCCACGAAACGGTTACTTTTCGACGTCGTATCAATAAAACGATCTTCTCTGACAGTTGTTTTCCGTGTACGTCCTGAACGCTGTCGATCACTAACATTTTCAGTGGTCCGGAATTGGTTTGAAAGCCGACATATTGTAGACGGATGCACATTAAAATGTTCAGCAACATCTTTTTGTGAGCAGTCAGCGGTTAGTATCCCTATAGCCCTATGACGATCATTTTAGGTAAGTCCTGGTCGTTTTTGCAGTTTATTTCCGGTTTTCTTTTACAAGCGTGTTCGAAAGGTTTTTCGAGTAACATTTTTTTCTCGGACCGTGTGCGTTCGAGCATAACCTATTGTATTGTTAAATTGTCAAAACGTTTGACGACACAAATTCCGCGCGTCAAGCTTAAAAAACAAGTTTTACTTTTCTTAACTTTATCTCAATAGATTATGAGAAGAAACAAAATAAAACAAAAGAGAAAAATATTTTTAAATTATACCAAAGGAAAATCAATTGCTAAACTTATTTTGCTCAGTATATCATAGCAACAGAACAGCTTCGCTTCATAAGAAAAAAAGTTAAGGGTGTTGGCCATAAACCTAATAATTATTACCGTACAAGTTTCTTCTGTCGTATTTATATTTTTCCCAATTTAAATTGAATATTTAAAAGATCTGACTGATAAGAACTCTTAATTACTTATAGCCGCAGGTAATTTGTTGCTCTAATTCTCATGGTATTACTATTATATGAAGCCAATTATCAAATTATTGAGATGTGTTGTCTGGAATGGTTTTTGTTCATATTTTTGAATTACTTTATCTCCTAGCGTTAAATTATTTGAAATAATTTATGACCTTTAATACCCATAACATTGCAAAATGATGTTTAAAGATACATGTCACCTATACATGGTGATTAATATTGCAAGAAGAAATAATTTTCAAAAATTGAAAAATAAAAAATTTAGTCCGAATTTCCTCTGCATTACCATACATTGATTTTTGTTCCTGTTTATTTTTTTTTTAGAATAAAATATGAAATTTTTAAATTGATATTGAGTAAAACAATGATTATTTTATCCGTTTAGAACAATTTTTTATTTAACTTTTTGTACTTTATAAAATTTAACTTTCTTTTTTATGAAACCTGAGTAAACGTCATCCTAAAGTTCACCATTTAAAAAAGATTCTTTTATATGCTTTTTGACGTAGAATACTGTAATAAGATATATGTGTTTGATATACTAATTTGATTTAGTTTTAGCAGAATGTGAACATAACAACTAAATCCTGTAAATAATGCACAAGCTAGGATACAACTACAACCAACCTCGTGTAGAATACGTCAATGTTTCCAGTGTCAAGGGACACAGAATTCTACTGTAACACGTGTAAAATTGACCTGTGTATACATTATAAAGAGAGACATGTTATTGGTCTAGATACTATATCCCATAATGTTGTGATTCACTTTTAAAAATATAAATTCATCTCAAAAGAACGACTTTGTGTTCAAGATCATGGGTTCAGGATTCAGCAACCAGTGTAAAGTACGTCAGTGTTTCCAGTGTCAGGGTGACACAGAATTCTACTGTAACACGTGTAAACATGACCTGTGTCTTAAGTGTAAGGAGAGACATGTATTTGATCTCGATACCATGCACCTCTATGTCATGATTTACCGTGAGAAATATGACTACGTTACAAAACAAGAGACTTGTAAGAAATATCCAGGCATGTTTTATCAAGAGTACTGTGATTCCTGTAAAATTTCTATCTGTTTCCAATGTACAGAACACAGACATCACCAGATACTAAATAGTAGAACAACATACAAAACAAACCGTCAAAAACACAGAGCTATTATTCACAACATTAGAAGTGAGACTCTCTATAATAACAGTTGTGTTCTGGCAGGAATCAAAGCTGATATGAAAACTTGTCACAAAGAAATCTCTATCATTCAGTCAAAGATGTTAACAAAAGCCCAGAAACTAAGGAACCTCATAGACACTGTCATATGTGATGTAAAACTCAGACACAAAACATTCATTCTAAGTTTACAACAACAGAGGAGAAAAATAAACAGAAATATTGCAAGCATAGAAACCTTTGAACACAGATCTGATCAGTCAGCGAAGAGACCGCTAAAATTCCTAATGTACCTAAAGAAAACAACTCGTGTACACAAGTTCAAGGACACTCCCAATCTCACGCAATACGCCCTGGTCTACGTTTCTGAAGATATCAAAAATGAGGATGTAACTGACTTACTGGGTGAAATCCAAATAATCCAGAGAGGAAAAAGACAAGTAAGAATGGAAGGTCTGCTTAAACAGATGTCTACCCCTGTATTACACAGGTCTAATACAGTGCCAGGTGAAATATTATATCACATTTCCTGGTGTGACACCAGACAGGGCCTGGATCAGTGATGGTAAAAATCTTATCTTGATAAACACGGAGGGTGACATAGTACATCATATGACAGATATAATTACTTTGAGTTTATCAACTCTCTAAACATTACAGAACAACATCTACACTGATAAAGAAAACAGAACAATGGGAACCACAGTGTATCTACTCCTCCCACATCAACGGTGACTTGCTGGTCGGGATGCAGTCCTTTTTTAAACCCATAATAGCACGATATAATGACACTGGACAACACATAAAGACAATACAGTATGACAACACAGGCCAGAAACTGTATTCTCGTCCTATCTACATCACAGAAAACCGCAATGGAGATGTTATTGTGTCTGATTATTGGTTTGGTGTTGATGCTGTAGCAGTGACAGACAGTAGAGGTAGACATCGTTTCTCCTACACAGGGCACCCATCAGAATCACAATTAGAACCACGTGGAATCTGTACAGACGCCCTGTCAAACATTTTGGTGTGTGATGTTAACACTAACACAATACAGATAATTGACAAGAACGGTCACTTCCTGTCACTGATACTGACACGACAACAAGGAATAAACGCACCAACATGTCTGAGTTATGACGACAAAACTCATCTTCTCTGGGTTGGATCATACTGGGAGAAGAAAGTGTGTGTATACAGATACATAGAGAAGCATGACTATATATAATATATAAAAAATCAGAGTAAAATAGATTTATGACATTACACATTCTGTATTTACACAGTGTGCAATCGGACAAGTAAATTTGATCTATTTTGAACACATTCATACAAAAACAAAAGTATCTTGAAGGCCTTTGTAAGTAGTTACTTATACAACGTGATATGAAATGCAACAGTAACTTAGAACCAAGAAAGTTGGAAGGATATATATAGAAACAAGGTTGAAGACATTCATGAAAAAAGAATATGTGAATTTAATTACAAATTAATGAATAATACTATGTGTTGAATCAGTTTTCTTTTTAAATGCAAATATAGAGCATATGTTACATGTAATATAATTGATGAAATTGAAGATATTAGAGATTTACTTTTTGATTGTGAACATGTTTATATACTATGAAAAAATCTTGAGTTCTGTGTTAAATTTTGATTTACAGTGGAAGCATGTCGTTCTAGGTTTTAGTCTGAATGGAATTCCAAAATACAATTTTTAAATACCTTTTTGTCTTTCTTAGCATATATATATAATATATGTAAATTTAAGATGTTTTGTAGATTTCAGAACGAAACTGAAACAAAAGATATGTCATTTTCTTATGTAAAAACATATATTAAAAGCAATATGACATTTTACTGAATTTAACAAAAACTCACTCGTATAAAAATAAGATGGTGACATTTGTAGAAATGCTAAAATATATGTTACTCTGTTATTTTTGGTATACTAACTATCCTGACCCGGGTTATTTAGACATTGTAAATGGGTTTGCATAATGATAAATAATTTATTTTTTTTAAAATAAGTATGAGATAAAAGCTTTATGTTTTGCACATACACTAGACAAAATTGCTAACGCACCACTTGTAAATTTTCATTGTGTATTTAACATTTGCCGGATCAGTTCTAGTGTATATGATATGCCATGATTTCAAAAGCAGTGGGAGTGACAAATGTCTTGGCATCATGAACAAACCCACGAAAACCCTTCTTGTCCGAAAACCAATTTCCAGCTGTGTACTGACGTTACGCGCGGTGTTGGTGCCATTTTACAATTTTAGAATATGACCTATTAAACTCATCGGTGATTTTTAAAATATACTCGCAATATAGATGATTTTGGTATGGATGGATAGGGTTTAAACAGAACTACTTGAATTTAGTAAGAAAATAACATTTAGATAGTTTTTATGCAAAAAAATAAAATTTAAAAGCGCAAATAAAAGGTATTTTAAGCGTGTAACGCGTTACATTTTTAAGCAGGGATCATGCATTTTTCGTGTGTAGCGCGTTCAAAATTGAATCTAAAATTTTCATTTTCTTTTCAAAACTAGAGCAATCTATTTCGTTTGTGGCTGTATTAACAATTTTGCATTAAATGTTGGCAAGAAATAGATAGCGAGAGTTTTTACAGATAAAGAATCTGTTACGCTTTTTATTAAAAACGTGCATATCAATATCAACAATAAATTTGCTCATTTACAAGAAACTTTAAATAGAAACAAATTATATCAAAATAATGTGCTTTTCATATAGATTTTAAATATTTCATTGATTTTGAAATCAAACTGTATCCTTTGGAGCTATTAATTGGACTATAAGTTCAAAAAAATGTCCAGCGTTAAAATGAGGCAAAAATAAGACATTGC
>NW_026930425.1:0-41663 GCF_032062105.1 Saccostrea cuccullata | reverse complement strand
ATAGAGTGATATTTACAGCTATGGTTTTTCAATACGATCTATTTCCACCATTGAAGAGTTATAGATCTTAGTGCGCTCTTTTGCGAAAAAGTCGGAGAATGTACAAATCTCGGATTTCTGGGACAAACGTAACATAAACATGTAAACAGCACGTAGAATGTCGATGAACAAATCCAAACAACATGCATAGGAAATATTTTATTGTTGTGGACTTGATTGAAAGCAAGAGTAGATATGACAAGGATATTAATTTACATCTATTGGTAATTGTATGTTTCTATTTATCGTAAAGATACATACATGTATAGATAAGTCAATACGCATACCTCGGAAATGTCGTATTATTAATAATGGACGATAAAGTTAGGATTTTTGCTCTTTTTCATAATTATGTCTTTTAGTCCTTCTATTCTTAGTTAGAATGACAAATACACTTAAAATGGATGTACAAGCCATATTGGATCTAGTCTGGTGAAAAATTAGAGATACCAAGAATGATCTTAATTCTCTACTAAACTAGCCCAAAGTTACTCAAAGTGCTAATGCACTCATTACCTACTGTTAGAGACCAAAATTAGAAAATAATTAAGTTTATTTTGTTTTAATTAGGAGGAAATTAATCAAGTTAGAACTGCGCAGCTACAGCATTCACGAGATGAAAAATGCATTGAAAATGGTGTTGGTTCGATTCATTGATAATATGGCTACAACCATTTGTTTCGCTTTTTTCTTGTCATTATCCATAATTCTTGAAAATTTTTCATATGGGGGTCTTCCTAAGGCCATATGTTTATTTCGTCCGCCATTCCTCTGTCACACAGAGATCGAATAACATTGATTTTAGAATAAATGCGACCATAATAACATCAAGACAAGAAATTACTAAGTAATATTCATTAGTTTATATTACTTACTACATTTATTTGTTGCATCGCATCGTCTGATTAATAAAAAAACGCGATTTTAACCCCACTCCAGCAAATCGGGAAAAACTGTTCTGTTTATAGCTCGAGTTTCCTCGTTAATATTATTCCACTGAGCACGTGGTTGGCATGTGCATATATCTATTGTGGATAGATGCGTTTATTACTATGATTATATTTAATTTTTCATGGAACAAGTCTTGATAATTTGTTGGTATCTTCAAAACTCAAGAAAAAAGATAAAGAATGTCCTAAACATATGTGTTTACGGTGGGTCTCTTTTCTGTGGCAATCGAAGTTATTTCAAAAGGGGCACTGCAAGGAAGATGCTTAGCATTTGATTTGAAAATGTTTTACAATATGTGGTGCATGAAAAACAATTTGTAATTACATTTCTTGCATTCAAAAAATTGGTACATATGTCTTTTTTGTTTAGCAGTTAGATAGAAAAAAATATGCAGTTATAGGATTTTCTTCAGGCACCTCGCATAAATGGCTAGATTGTTTGCAATGACCCACACATTGTATAGAGTAATGTTTGGACATAAAAACACATTATGTCTCATTAAATGTTGACAACGTTGTAAGCTTGGACTCATTCAACATACACATGATACAAAGCTTGACAAAATATTTGAAATTTAGAAGCAGCACAATGTTTGCAAAGAAAGGTTCAATTGCATATGCTACTGTTTATCTTCGCAAAAAAAGTGAGAGGCTACACCCCCTTCCCGAAAATCCTATGTTAGTTTTTTCAAAATAGTGTCAAAGCTTAAAAATTTTTGCATTACCAAGTATATGATGGCACATGTACTAGCCTTATAAGACCACTTGTTATAAAAATATTTGGTTGCCCTCTCTCCCGATCTACTGCCTAGAAATGGCCCGACTCATTTTTTTACATATCCCATTACACGAGATATTTTATATATCTTCCTCAACAATATGTTTAAATCATAAGTAATTTTTTATCACCTATAAGACGGACCCGATAATTTTTCCCTGAGTTGGGAAGACCACAGAACGTCATTTTAAAGATGGTCTAAAATATTATGTTGATTTTTAGCTCACCGAGCCGTAGGCTCGAGTGAGCTTTTCTGATCACGTTCTCCGATGTCCGTCTGTCTGTCTGTCTGACTGTAAACTTTTCACATTTCTCCATTCTTCTCAAGAACCGCTGGGCTAATTTCGAAAACTCGCCACAAAGTATCCTTGTGTAAAGGGGATTCAAGTTCTTGTTTTCAAATGAAGGGCCACGCCCTCATTCAAGGGGAGATAAATTGGAATTAATGAAAATTTGGTGGCGTATTTTAAAAATCTTCTTCTCAAGAACCACTGTGCCAGGAAAGAGGAAACTTATGGGGAAACATTCTCAGGTAGTATAGATTCAAATTTGTTCAAATCATGACCCCCGGGGGTAGGGCGGGGCCAAAATGGCTGACCAAAGTTTTACATAGAAATATATAGGAAAATTCTTTAAACATCTTCTTCTCAAGAATGACAAAGCCATAATTCATCATATTGTAATAGTGGTCCTTTACTTATAAATAAGAATAAGTCGTCACTTGTGGGTTCATCATTTATTACATCATTCAAGTGTTGATATGGATGGATCGATGATATATACAGGTGAAGTAGTATGTAGAATAACAATAAAAGTATAGCCCTGTAATAGGAATAAACAATAGTCAGCATAAAAGTTTAACAATAAGCTTGCAAGGGAATATATGCACAATACAAGAAAGATAACTCTTGCACTATTTTCATAAGTTCAAATCACTTATACAAGTTATTCCCCTTGACTGCATAAAATATAAAAACAATTAATTCTGATAATGAACATTATGCATGTACAATATTACTGAATAAATATTATACATTCCAATGCAACTATTTCATGTTACATTTATCTATAGTAAAAACATAATTGATTATCAATTAATCACCTGTTTATGGAACAAGGCTAACTCAACATAGTTCTCTGAATATGTCTGGTGTATTACATATCAACTGTAAATAATAATTCAACTATATAACTTCAAAATAAATAATCAGGTCACATCAATGAAATTGATAACTGATATTTATAAATTACCAAGATCAAATGATAAAAGTAAGAGAAAGATACTTTATAATCAAATCAACTGAATTTACTCATGAATGATAGAAAATGCGTAAATTAGATAATTTACAGAAATATTAAATAAGATATTAATTAAGATAATAAAATATAGAGTGCACTTACTATCTGTCAGTAGTCAGTATATCTGGTCATTCAAGATTACTAAATATGGCAGATTCCATATAGATACAGTCTCTGACAAATAAAACACTATATAGAACTTTCCTCTAAGGAGTGTAACTTTGTTATGAACAAAGGCAGTTCAACAAAAGCGGGAAACTACATACTCTAAATCTATTGGCTCCTAAAACCACATGACATGAATCACATGTCTGAAAATGACCACATAGGTAAAATAGCCATAGGCATTAATTGAATAAGTCAACTAATGATCAATGTATAGCACAATAAAAGAACCAAGGGAGAATAGGGCAATACAGGAATACGTATCCAATTGTGTTTCAATTCAAATATACACAAAATGATGATGATGTTGTAAATGATGTAGATGATGATCAAGTGAAATAATAATAAAATCAAGAAACACAATATTCCTATAAGATCATTTATTAATCATGAATATATAGAAAATATCACCCTATTACAATATTTATATGGAAGCATGTTCAGGTAGTGTATATTCAAGTTTGTTCAAATCATGTCCCCTGGGGGTAGGGCGGGGCCACAATGGCCGACCAAAGTTTTACATAGAAATATATAGGAAAATTCTTTAAACATCTTCTTCTCAAGAATGACAAAGCCATAATTTATCATATTTATATGGAAGCATACTCAGGTAGTGTAGATTCAAGTTTGTTCAAATCATGACCCCCGGGGGTAGGGCGGGGGCAAAATGGCCGACCAAAGTTTTACATAGAAATATATAGGAAAATTCTTTAAACATCTTCTTCTCAAGAATGACAAAGCCATAATTTATCATATTTATATAGAAGCATGCTCAGGTAGTGTAGATTCAAGTTTTTAAAGATATATATAGGAAAATTCTTTAAAAATCATTTTCTAAAAAATAGCAAATCCATGATTGGTCATGGGACTACTTGGATTTAAACTTTACAATAAAAAGGCATTTTCTACTTTTTCCTACCCTTAGTGCTCAGGTGAGCGATGTGGCCAATGGGCCTCTTGTTTTTATTTACTCTGTAAAATTGTAATTTTGACAATATGGGCAAATAGAAAAAAAGTTTTTTTTTATTCAGTAAATCTCCTAACCCACCCTAAATGATTTCATTCCTTTTCAAATGTTTCTCCGCTGCAATGAAAATTGTTGAATATTGACACAGTATATGAGGGGTGATCAAAAAGTAAACGATATATTAGGTATTTGATAGTTATATTATTGTTGAATAATTCAAGTATTTTCAAAGTGTAAAATGGAGGTCTTTGATAGCATATTGCTTAATTAAAAACACATCTCTTTTCAAACTTGCTTTCATCGGGCAACATAACAAGTATCATATTTAACCATCTGCCTTCCTTCAATAAAACGATCTGTACAATTATTGATTGAAATTATAGGAAGTCATTTGTCTGAATAAACTGTGAACAAATTCTTATACGCTACTTCAAAGGCATTTCTAAGATATACCATAAATATTACAGTCGTTTTTTGAACGAGTACCACTGAGACAACCATTTTTCGTCACAAGTGACTTGCATAGTGACGTCATTTTCACATTGTGACGTCACAAACAAGGAGCAAAACTTTATTCAGCATATGCATGTACACGTACCAAATTTGTTTCTTCTGAATTTGTGGTTTTGCAGATTTAGAGATAGTTCGCGAATTTTTTTCTATCATCCCTCGCACTAGTAGGTACTAAAACAAGGTCATTCATATCGATTTGATGTGTTCTTTGTGTTTCATTGGTGATAATTAAAATTTTGATAGATAATATAAGTAATCTGTGGCAGACTAACAAACTGCTCATTTTTCCTTACCTGGAAATTAAAGAGTTCAATGTTTTTTTTTATATCAATACGTACACTATTTAACAACTGTTCGATATTAATTCTAAATGAATTATATTACTTTAAGCCACACTAAAACACATTTCTTCTTTTAAAAGTGTTCATATTATTTGAAATATTTTGCAACTGTTATTCTCTTCTACATTTAAAGATTGCTATGTCCATCCATATTAAGAAGAGGTCTGGAAAACAAAATTCTGTGCTAAAAATAGACCACGTGCTGCTATTCATGAACTACTTTCATGGCCGGTTCTTTACACTAATTTTAAAGACAACAGTACCTTGTTAGAACTTGAAATTATCATTTAAAAGTGCAAAATTTAAGACATTTTCTCACAAATGGTTGTAGATAGAACATTAATGCACAGTTTGCATATTTTTGGGGATTTTTTAAGGCTCTGATGAATGCTGTAGCTGCGCAGTTCTAAGTAGCATATCAAAAGCATTTTTCTGCAAAAGTCTAGATTATATATGCACAAAATGCATTCAGTTATGCATATTTATTGTATCCATATCATAAGGACTTAAAATTTTATCAAAATATAATATATTTTAGCCATTTGAAGAAATGTTTACATTTTGTTCTCACTGCACTAAAGGTGGCCGGACATCCCCCTTTAACATCTAAAGTTGAATTGATACTGCCATATTTTGTATTATCCGCAATGCCATGCTGTCCCAGTCAGACGACCAAATGCGCCTCTAATTCTGAAAAGTTCACTAAGGCCAGCATTTTTTTATTTTTAGGTTTACGAACATCTGAATGAAATAGTCCCTTAGGAGGAGGAAATAAAAAAAAATTAAGTTATTTTTTTTTTTTTTGGATAAGTTATCGACTTTTGTACATAAATTTTTCTTCTTTTTTATGCTCTCCTAACAGGCTCCATGCCACTAGAAGCATAAGGATTACAAAGGGGAAAAAAGAACCTTTGTTTATTGCATCATCTACCAGTTGGGGCCAGTGATATATATATTTTGTTATGTTTGACAAAATACAGATATTTAAAAAAAATCAATTTTTTAAAACTCTTTCAATATATCTTCATTTTTGTTTTTAATATGTGTTAGGTGAATGTGTAGAAATTGTTCTAAAATATTAATATACTTGAGACCTAAAATAATAATTCCTTTCATAAAACAGACAGGGAGTATTGGGGAGTAGGGTGAAATTTTTTTTAATTAAGTGTAAAATAATTTTTCTGGCTGCCACAAACGATACTACATACCTGTATATATTTGTATATAATACTTGTTTTTAACAGTTGAAGTATTTTATTTCTTTAGGCTATTGTTTATTTCTTCCTCAAAAGGACTTAACTTCTCCCATAGTTTTATTTATTACATCTGATGCATAAGCCACCCTTTTCTGAGGAATGATGCATATAAGACTGTAAGCTATAACAGAAACTTAAACAATGTCTCTGACAAAAGCTACCATGGACAGTTTGAAACCTGTTAGAGGAAAATAATTTACAGACATACTTTTGAATACGGATACATAATTATCTTACCAGCATGTCATTGTGCAATAAAGACGTCAGCATTTTATTTGTCCCCTGAACTTGTGAAACGTTTTGAATGGCACTCCTGTCGATAAATATTAACATTAAACAAAGCTTTAGTGCTGCTATGAACTTTTGCAAACCTACCCGCCATGTTCTAAAACCGGAAGTACGAGTTCGTAAATTTGAAATCTCGATCCCGACTCAAATTTGACATCGGAAAGAAAAAAATCTGTTTTTCTCAATTTTATTTTTTTTCTGAAAATTCAAAAACTTGAGCGGCGGGTTTGTAAACCTAAAAATAAAAAAATGCTGGGCCTAATGGAAATAAGACGTATTAAATACATATTTGATTGGTTTTTTTAAAAATCGATTACATGTTTAGGGATCAAATACATGTACAAGTTTCTTCCATTCATAACTCGATTTGATATACTGTGTATTCACTATAAAGTTAATCAAATACAACATGTTTGTCGCTCACTACTTTATAAGATATATTTATAAATTTATATCGATATAAATAAAATTTATTTTTTCCCATATCGACAATTCTATATTGATATTATTAAATATTTTGCTTTGATCAGTAACTTAATAATTTTAAATCGATAAAATTTATATCGATAAAATTGATCAAATAAAACAAGGCGCTCTTAATTATATAAAAGCATCTCAATACAATTAAAATATATTGCATATATATATGGCACGAAAATTCACAAAATCGAATATAAACCTCGTTCACAATTGATAAACTAGGTTTATCAACTGTAAACTATAGTTACAGAACCATAAACTATAGTTAACGATTTGTTAAGTATAATTTTATCGTAAAACTATATTTAACGGTTGTTAACTACAGTTTCCGGAATTTATAATCTAAGTTTATCTGTCTGTAATAAAACGTTAACAATGAATTTTCTTTAAATCATCAGATTTATGCATCTAAATCAACTATAATTTACAATCGTTATGTATAGTTAAGAGTTGTTAAATCATAGTTTCACAAATCGTGAAACGATATTTATCAGATCGTTAACTGTACTTAACAGTCTGTAAACTATAGTTACAAATCGTGAAACTGTCTTCTCCATAATAATGTTTTGCAATCGCAAATGATAGTTTTCGGTGTTAGTATAAGTGCAATGGTTGTGAAACATAGATTATCGGGTTAACTGTAGTTTTACAGAATGTAAAATATAGATTAACGTTTACAGTTAGACCTTGTCTATCGATTGTGAAACTATCGATTATCTCATTTTTTGTAAATTTGGCGCGCCATACATATAAATCAGGTGTTTTAACACTAACATGTCGATAAAACAAAAAAATGTTAGGCAAAATAAATGTTATTACATAACAAGCGTAGAAACCTTAACGCTTCCATATATTACATCAACAGAAATATCGTGTAATCATTTAATTTTCCAAAACTATCAATTATAGTACAAGTGACAACCATGCTGCAGATGTAACTTATTAAAGTATCCGTCTAGGGGTGTGCTCTACAATATATCTATTAACTTCAACATATATACAAACACAATCACAGTGGGTTCTGGCCCGGGTCGACTTCCCGCTTTAGCTGCTGTCCCAGTACACGTCCTGTCTTGCTCGGCATCCAGGTGTAGAAGAGAGAGAGTGCGACTATCCGCCATCTGACGTAATACATTAAGTCGTACCACGGGACAGTCACACAGATACTACACTCCCCCTGTTTTGTTTGAAAGGCAGGAGTCTACCTCAGGAAAGAGGGTCCGTGAACCATCTCCAGCATCGGGGTTGAACACCTCCCGGGCTACCTGCCGAAATGACGAGTGCCGGAGCAAAGCTAAGGTGTCAAACCACCACAAGGATTAACATGAATCCTAATACAATTCCTACTAAATCGCATACCCGGGATAATTCCCAGAAAACCTCGAACAACTCCGGTCCTGTATAACATTCACTGAGTGGGCCAAGGTCACCAGGCCCACTCACAACTGAAGAAACTGACAAAACTTACACCATCAGGCTCTGGAGGGCAAATTTGCCCTCCGGCATGCTCGCTCACGCCTCCACTGGATCTGTACAAGCGACAAGTACTTTTCTCCTCTGATGTCGAATCACCAGACGACCAGGGACTGCCTGAATCATACGGGGCTGTCCCCATTTCTGCAGCATGGTCCTTGGTGACCCCTACCTCTGGGGTTGGGCCCCTGCCCACACAACTCGGTAATCCCCAAGAAACATGACCATAGGCCACCTTATTCAAAGAAGGTCGTGCTGGTCCTGGAGATAGTGGTTCAACACCAATATCCTCAATATCTGAATCTAAAAGGGACTCCATCATCTCTATTCCCGGGTCTGGTATACCTAGTGTACAAATGGGATGGGTCAGAGGCGCCACAATACCAAAGTCCCTCACTAAACGGGGAACAGACATACACCTGTCTGCCTCAACTATATATGTGCCTCCTGTAAAGGTCACGTTTCTCTCTGGAATACCCCAGACCTCCTTTAACTCCACCTTTATGGCCTCATCCCCGAGCAAGGGTCCCTTGCCCCAAGTCCAGCTGGGCTTTCCTGGGGCACGGAGAAAATCCATGCCCAGCAACATAGCGTCCTGTATTTGGGCAACATGAGTTCTGTTTCATGCTGTTGCTGACCAATACACAGAGTGACAGGCCCCACTATAAATCCTTCCAACTTGGAGTTTTCTCCAGGCCTGTCTCATATGGTCACATATGCCAAGATTGGTGACTTAGGCTCAAGCTGATTATACATCTTGGTCGACAACAAACTGACCTCAGCCCCTCTATCCACTACTGCTGTAACCTCCATGACTTGCATGCACAGGCCAACCATAAAGCCTTTAGATCTGCATGACCGCTCAGTGGGTATAGAGGGCTCCTTCAATCCCACTGCCACGGGTGACCTTGGATTACCCATCTCTGCAGGCGACCTCAGATCAACACCACATGGGTCCATCCTTCCCAGGTCTTAGGGTTCATCACCAACCATGACTGGTCCAAACGGCTCCAGAGTGGAGTGGGGAGTTATAGTCCCCACTTCTCCTTCCATGGTGACCACTTCCTCCTCAGCCAAGCAAAGCTCCGGTGATGGTGGCATCCCAAATTGATCTTTCAGCCTGCAGGTGCTTGCGCCGGCGCTGCACACAGGAGTGGGGAGTTCTGATCCCCAACTCCTTGGAATGCTGATCAGGGAACGTCTCCACAGGGAGTCCTCCCATACTGATCCCTGTCCCTTTGCCCGTTAGTAGCCACCGTCTTCCCTGCAGCTCGGGTGGGGCAATCTCTCCGGAAGTGCCCCACACCTAAAACATACAGCAGGCTTCCAGTGGCGCGCTCCGTCCATCTGGGTGTCGGGTTACCACTTCTATGATGTTTCTGAAGGGGGGCGGCTTCTTTTTACTGTCTTATCAACTCCTCTAGTTTTTCTATTATGCTCCGGAGGGCTTTAAGCTCCTCCCCAGCAGCAACATTTACTTTCCCGGGATCAATCTGCTTTAGGTCATGAGCAGAATCTAGCTTTCTTACTTCCCTTGATGGCTTAGGCCTGTGACGCCGGGAGTGCTGATAGTATTGCATGCGCTCCACTGTCCGGGGATGCCCATCAAGTGCATAAATACCAGCATCTCTGTCCTCCGCTCCATAGCATAGCCGAGGTATAGCGTGAGTATGTACATCAGGCACACTTGGAGGGCTCGTGTGGCCAAAGTACACCGAGCCTAAGTCAGGACCTTGTCGGCCCTCTGATGGAGTGACTCCCAGGGTTTTGGCTGGCAGACTAGAAGTTAAGTTGATGAGTGAGATGGGGCAGAGGAGCCAAAACGCTTCTCAAATCTCTGCAGTACTTGACCAAGGCGGAGCTGGCTACTGGTTTTTAACAGCAGGTTATAATACTTGCTTGCTGCCCCCTCAAGGGAAAAACAGAACTGGTCATGCTGCTCCTCTTCAGTCCACAGCTAACTGCAGACAACCTAACAAACTTATGCAAAAATGCCCTCCAGCTGGTCTTACCATACCTAAGGTCCTTATACCTGGGCTTACTCCCCAGCAGCTGCCCTACTGGTGTTCTGTGCACGTGTAATAAAGCTGCTATCCTGGTGGGCCGCGGCCGGTAGAGGCCCACTAGCATGGTGTCCAGCTGGCTGTGCCAGTGCACATGTGCTATCCTCTCCTCCTCCCTTTCCAAAATGGCAGGTTGGGGTATCGAGATAGACAGGACTACAAGTTGATGACATGGGGACACTATGATGCTGTGATTCACTGGGCATAGTAGTACCTAGGTGTGAGGTTTGAATATCCTCACCTCGGTACCCATAGGGATTTGGTGTGATCGGGCAGTGGGGGTTGGGCATGTCCACCCCCAGGTGTTCACCAAGTCTCGGACAGAGGTAGTGTGTGGCATTGAGCTCCGGGGTTGAAAAATTATCCCCAGGAAGAGAGGACACACTAAAGTCCCACAGGGTCTAGGCTGGGTTTGTACAGACAAAGGGTTCCAGGTGAGCCCTACAGGGTCAACAGGCCTCAGATCATACATATAAGTGAGCGGTGCAGGCCTCACAGGCTGTTGATCGGCAAACAGTGTATGTTTTGGAGGGGCGGGGTAAAGCGAGTGGGGTATACCCTCACCAAAGCTTAGTCTAACTCCTATGTCCCCCAGGTAAGCTTTGTCTCCAACAAGGACAGGTGGGCTACTAGCTGAGAGCACATGACCTACAGAATACAGATGTTCTAAACCTAAACTCAAGGGAACCTCACTGTATTCATACCTAGGTTGGCTACAACCCACAGTGCTGCCAGGTGAGCCACATCTACACAGGCTACCTGAAGAGGAGTCCAGGGAATCACTGGTCATCATCCCTGGTGAGCTATATTGGGGTTGGGCAAACCTTACCCCTCTCGTTAACATACCATTTAACATACTACCCTCCCCACAAGGGCTGCCCGAATGCAGGCCGGGCATGGATGTAGAGGGACCCCCCAGGGGCAACCACCCTCCCATGTGACCTGACATTGACTCAGCAAAAGGTGTGTGACGGGAGGCAATATGCTTGCTCCCGTTATATACATATGGTGAATAACCCCCTCCCCCGGGAAAACCATTGATAGCCAGGCGTGTCAGGCCTAAAGCCGACACGGCCTCCTCAACAGACATATCCATAAAAAATGTCACAAATATTCAAGTAAAATCACAGACAATATTTACAAATCAATTTCCAAAAGTCGAATTCAAGAAAAATACATGAAAAATCAAGATGTGCTCTCACGTACCTAGCAGTACCAAAACTGGTGGCTAAGAACGATGCCTAAAAATACCTAACAGACAGCAGTAAGGGAATGTCCCAGGGCCCCGCGAATTGGGCGTCAGTAAAGTAACCGTCTACGGGGTGTGCTTTACAATATATTTATTAACTTCAACATATATACAAACACAATCACAGTGGGTTCTGGCCCGGGTCGACTTCCCGCTCAGCTGATGTCCCCAGACACGTCCGGTCTGTTCGGCATCCAGGTGTAGAAGAGAGAGAGTGCGACTATCCCGCCATCTGACGTAATACAGACAGTAAGTCGTACCGCGGGACAGTCGCACAGATACTACATTATTATATTACCATGCGAGATATAACTTATTCATTTTGACATGCAACTTACTTATGTTGATATGCAAGTTAATTGTGTTGTTGTGAAATACACATAGTGTGTCGAGATGCGTTTGAATGTGTACCCAAAGGAAGGTCTTGTTACAAGGAATACATATGTGAAATATTAAAGCCCAAGCTCCGACTATTCAAAAGTTATGACCAAGGTTAAAGTGTGGTGTTTTTTTTGTAAAAACGGGTCGAACTCCAAGGTCAATATCAAATTTGATGGTATCTAAAGAAAGGTCTTGTCAAAAGGAAAACACTTGTAAAATATGAAAAGGCTGAACTTCGAAAGGGAACCTGCCAGGGTAACTTACTGAATATTTATAAACTCCTAACATCATAACTAAGCATAAAGTGCTCGCTCAGTACATGCTAAATGAAACCTGAATGTCGCGTACCTTCAGATTGGCATTACGGACATACGCAACGTACCTTAGCCACTGTTTCTAGATAGTCCTAAATTATTATCATACAGTGTGATAAGATTCACATAGACAAAAATCAGCATGCTTTACCAGGGGTTTTAGAAAGATATCTGTTGGTGACAATTATTGGATGATTATATAAAAAATACTAAACATATATTGTGGGTGTTTCTTTTTATCAAATACTGTTTTAAAAGAAGTGTACAACACCATACAAAGATTAATCATAAGATAAATTTTTGGGACAATAGGTATTGGGTATGTATTATCATTGTTTTAAATATGTACAACCTTGTTAATATAAGTATACGCTCAAACTTTAACAGAACTACAGAAAAATGTGGCAATATATTTTACTTATGGAAGAATGAAATTATGGGGGTTACCATGAAAAGTAATGCGTCAGCATATAATTTTCTTTAGCTTGTTCTTTTTCTTAAATGTTATTTAGTAAAAAGAATGCATATTTTTGAAGTTTGAGTCCATAATTTTTTCTAAAATGACCGATATTGACCTGTGAAGCACATTTTCTCATATTTCATTTTGACACGTTAGCCTAGCAAAGTGCAAATAATTATAATAATTCATGCAAAACAATGATTATATATGGTTTACTAACAGGTTTCTACTCTATTTTGTGTTTGAAAGTTGAATATTTAAACTTTATTTCATTTATATACAACAAAATGTAGGATAGGTAAATTTCCAATATTTTACAGTTTGGGGTATATACTCCGATTGGCAATAGTGGAAAAATGAACATGTTGACATATAATTTTTCTTGTGTCTATCCATTGCTGGAATGTATGTCTATCATTTAAAAGAAGATTTTTTTAAGATTGAGCCCATTTAGCGCCGAGTGTAGAACTACCAGGTACCTTAAAATTCGAGAACTCGAATTATTAATCTTTGAACACGAAATATAATTCGAGATCTCGAATTATAAATCGAAGGAACGAATTGATAATCTGTGGGAACGGATTGTGTAATACAAGATCTCAAATTAGTTTTTACTTTTTTGAGAAATGATAATCAACGTGTCCCTTTATGGCTTTCGTATTTTAAGCTTGAATACTATTCGTTATCGCCACATATTTCATGACATCAAAATTATTTAAATTCTGAAGAGTGAATTTGATTTTTTAAAAACCAAAACAGCTATTTTTTGCCAGCCATTGCATGGTTTCTAGAATGCATGTTTCGATTTACTATAATGACATGTGTGTTAAGGACATACACAAGGTACTTTACCTACTGATAATTTTTCAATATATTCTAAAGAACAAGTCTTAATAAGGCATCATCTGTGGTCCCCGGTTACTTGTCAAATTTTATTCTTTCATTGAAACACTTAAAAAGTAAAATTTATTATTCTCTTATGTCTGTACTATTTGCGTCAACGTTTAAAAATATAAAATAATTGCAATAGACAAATGCTTGTTTTGAAGGTGGGGTCCTTTGATTTTCATGAATATGAAAAGAAATTTGTGACAGGTACCCACTTCACAGCTTTCGTAAACATCGAGCACAGATTTGTTCAAAGTTGAGATCAAAATATAATGTGTATATTATATTTATACAACTTATGTGAAAATATTTTTGTTGAACAACCTTGCGCTTTATGTTTTCTAAAAAGTAGCATGATTTTGAATCTGTTATCATCGTATTAACCTCTTGTTGACCTGCTAAGAAGAGATAATATGAACCGTGATTCCATACCGACACAGGTGAACTGGTTGGGGGGAAACGTAAATTCCGCTATAATAGTGGTATTTCACTATTATAGTGAAATTACGCTATATTTCCAGTCGTATATACCCTCAATTTCACCCGATACCATGAAAGGCGTTTGAACCGCACGTCATGGTGGGTATTACAATGAACAAAAACTTGTCATGCTTGCATGTTTTAATTTTAATAAATTTTTCTACCGTTGCGTTTGAAAATGCAGAGCACTCTTTTTTTAACGGAAGTTGCATTTTTAACATAGCAACCGATGATTGCGGGGATATACCTGTTTTGAATCTCACTTTTTGCTCATTAATGTGCACAAATTAATGTTTGTTACAATTGTCAACTTAAACTGGAAAGGGTTTATTGAATTCAACAGAAAAAGATTATTTTCTGTCTGCATGGTTACGGGTATGGAGGCTCGTTATGGTAAACAGAAAGACCCATTATTATCGACCGCTGCTGCAGCCGATTTTTTTGTACATGGTTGTTAAATAGTGAACATGGGAAATGAGAAGTTATTTTTGTAAAAGTTCAGTATAATAATTCTTCATTGATAACATGTAGAAAATCATCAGTACAATTTAAAATATTATTGTTATGTTTCAATTTCATTGTCATTTCTCATTAAGTTATTTGATAATTTTTGACTATATACTCGTAAAAAGAGTTTACAAAAGGTATTACATATATATAAAGGAAATTTTGATTTTCCGGTCGCATCATAATGACGTGGTGCATAAAGTGCATTGTTAATAAAAAATCAAAAGCTCTTCAACTGAAAAATTGTTTTGAATATGTTATAGCTGCGAATGCTGCCAATGATACAAGAATAATTTCGTTTCCACATTTTGCACAGTGCCTTGCAGCATAGCCTATTTTGCAGAAAAACATAGGAATTATCACGAGCATGATCAAGATCCAGGGTGCACGTGGTTCGGTCATTTTTATTTCAGACTGTCTTCAAAGCATTACAAATAATTTTTTTTAATAAGTACGGATATACATATTTTAATGCATTTGCTCATCAGATATAAATTCATCGATGTAATAAAGCCCATAGGAGTCTGAAGCACATTGAAAGGGTGGCTAATTGAATGGGACTGGTCCCATCGAAACCAACAAAAAAAGATCAACCCCAATTTTCAATACAAGGAAATTCCTACCCTTGCAAGAAAGTGGGGGGGGGGCTAGGCGCCCATAGAAATCCGGTTCTGTCGCCTATGAAGTCAATGATAAAAGAATTGATTCTAATGAAAATATACGCTTTTTCAATATTCACCTTTGAATATAATGTACTTCCATTGCATGGATATGCTTTCAAAAAAATTACTTTTCAAATGCTAAATTGTTTGCGGCTTAAAGGGATGTTTTACATCAATTTTCAAGTGAATTATAAACAATTAATGCTTACAGTTCCTAACTAAGGCATTCTTATGCTGATCAGCAATGAATTGTTAATCAATTATTGTAGTTTAACAAACGAGATACAGAAATGTAAAAGTCTGAAAAATGTAAACAGTGTGATTTTTTGCCACGATTTTGTTTAGATATAAATGAATATTTTTTTATAACCAAAAAAAAAAAAAGATCAAGAAAAACTATAGCTATTTCTCTATTTTAAAGTTAAATCATTTTTGCCTTATCTGCATAACCATAAAATGTTATATAAATTAATTTGTGCGGAGTTAAGAAAGATTGTTTACATTATAATTATTTAAGCATGTGTTAAAATAAGGTTACTGACACTCTTGTTAAACTATTTGATGATAATAAATTGACCTTTGTTTTTATCTGAAATAAACAATTAACCAATATTGAAAATTATTATATTTTCTGAAACTGTGTCTATGTAATTTTTGGATTATTTATTATAAATTGATTTTGTTAAGAGAAAAGATATTGAGTTTATCAATACACTCTTTTTTATGTTTGCTATTATGGGTCTTTCCATTTACCATAACGGGGCTCCATACCCGTAACCATGCAGACAGAAATAATCTTTTTCTTGTTTAATTCAATAAACCCTTTCCAGTTTAAGTTGATAATTGCAACAAACATTAATTTGTGCACATTAATGAGCAATAAGTGAGATTCAAACAGGCTTATATATCCCCGCAATCATCGGTTGCTATGTTAAAAATGCAACTTCCGTTAAAAAAAGAGTGCTCGCATTTTCAAACGCAACGGTAGAAAATTTATTAAAATTCAAAACATGCAAGCATGACAGTTTTTGTTCATTGTAATACCCACCATGACGTGCGGTTCAAACGCCTTTCACTGGAAATTGAGGGTATATACGACTGGAAATATAGCGTAATTTCACTATAATAGTGAAATACCACTATTATAGCGGAATTTACGTTTCCCCCAACCTGGTGAATACCTCTGGAAAGCGTGTTTTCTGTAAGAAGCGACACATGTAGCTCGTATTTGAAAAGTGCAGTCACCAGCTTTTATCTCTTTAAAAATTCAAACTGTAAGGTTCTCTATAGACTACCACTTATGTTAAACTTTGATGATTTTCCGGGACATATTTTAATTCTCACCACAGGAGTTCGCGTACCTATCAATTATACCGAAATTTTCATTAAATAAAAAAATACGTAAAACGTATAATAAGAACACATGGAGTGCAACGCATTTTAGGTCACCTGGGAACCCCTCGCTTAATATCAAGGCTGTCGCACAATTAATCTTCAATCGAAAATTATAAAACAAAAAAAAATCTTTTTGGTAGACACCATTCTTTATAGCTCTTATGCATATAATTTCAAACGCATGTTGTACAGCAGCAGCGGTGACATTTCTCCACAACTTCGCTCAAATATCCGTCTGCGACGCCATGACTTTACAGAAGGACGCGTCCATTTACCTCAAAAGGAACAAAACTGCCTGAAATGCTAATGTCAATGATTGAGGTCATATGAGAAAAGAAACCAGAGACAAGTTGATAATCAAGAAATTTAAACGGGGAGGTACGAGTGCCGTAGAGGTACTTTTATTTGAAATAATTAAAAGTTAAATAATATTAAATGATATAAAATAAATATAAATTAAATAAACTAAATAAACTATTAAATAATTTAAAATGATAAGTCTTAAATTAAAGTTTATCTCATTCTTTACTAACTTGGGTATTTAGTTATATAGATACGCCCCTTTGGATCCACACCTGTACATACACTTTTACATGACCACACACAGTCTATTGGTAGATTTTTGAAATACTCGGTTTTCATTGGTTAGTGTTTTGGTCTTTGTGGTGTAGTGAGTTTTATTCAGTTTAGACTCTAGAATTCTGATTTTGTATAGAGAAGACATAGTTTACTTTGTTGCTGACTTTAAATCTATTTCCAAAGACTTGAGACCTTGGACAATTCCAGAAATGTAAGTTTTTACTTGTTTTATGCTACTATATATGTTTTCTATAACATTTATGTTAAAAATGTGGAAAACAAGATATTTTACTTTTAAATGTCAACATATTGAGTTATTTGTCTATTTATTCAGATATTGATAAATCTGATGAAGTTTTCTTGGAGATCAATTTGTATATAAACCTGGAAATATTTTGAAATGAAGATTTTGGTCATCAAGATAATTTTAATATTGATTGATTATGAGAAAGGTATTTGTATAGAACAAATCCTGATTATTTTATTTATTGTACATAGGTAACATCATAAAATAAAGAAATGTATATTTGAATTGGAGAAAGTTCAATTCCATAAATTGGTATGTCTATCTGTATATTATACAATTATTGCTGTGTTTTGAGGTCAATACAATGATTTAGCCATCTGAGGAGTACAATATTCACCGAGCCCGGGGGGCGAGGAGTGTGT
Organism: Saccostrea cuccullata; assembly: GCF_032062105.1. Classification (NCBI taxonomy): domain Eukaryota; kingdom Metazoa; phylum Mollusca; class Bivalvia; order Ostreida; family Ostreidae; genus Saccostrea; species Saccostrea cuccullata. Next base: position 23,467 of record NW_026930425.1, on the reverse strand, counting down.
GTTCATGGCTAAATCATTGTATTGACCAAAAATACAGCAATAATTGTTTTATTATATGATTCACTAATAAAATGAATACCCATTACTTGTTTGCATTTAATTACTAGTAAGTCCTATCCAAATACAATTAAGAGAGATACAGAATTAAAATGTTAATCCACCTTGTAGGTCTTATTTATTTTTTTAAAAGATTTTTTTTATCAATTTTAGTTAGTTAAAAAAAAAATTATGTTAGTCTTTCTAGGATAGATTTTTAAAGTAAGGAGTATTAGCAGGGAAAACTGACTTCCAAAAAGTTAAAATTGTTGTTCAGTAAAAGTGTAGGAGGAGTGTCCCTGCATCCCCTGTTACATGTACCACCTCCACCCAAAATATATATATTCACTTATGTTTTCTTCACATAAAAAAAGTAATAGTAGTTTAAAAAGCTTTCCAAAATAATTTGTATCAATCTGGAATATCCCGATCTAGTTTTAGATCAATGTAGAGGGAATAAATCCTTGTATTGACCTGGAACGTCACGTGCAGGTCAATACAACGTAGTATTTTTCTAACATAGTTGGATCTCAGCCAATCAGAGAGTTGGAAATTATTCAATCATATAATAAATATTTTTATGATTTGTAAAGAAATATCAAAGAAAGATAACTCTTCACAAGTTTGTCAAGTGTAATAGTGTTATTAGAGTTATTTCCCTTATATCATTCTTGTGTATTATCATAGTAAATGATGATAATTTATTGTAAAAGGGAAGACAGATAATAATCGGAATATTTAATTGAAATACTATTTGTACATATTTTTATGACGCAATTTGTATATTGCAGGACTTCCTTATAAATTCCATATTCCAAATATTGTCCGTATTAATCAGCTAAAGATGTCATCATAATAAACATGTAAAACTACAACTTGGTGTTTTCCATCATATTGCCGGGAATACCCGCTACAAAATGGCGCCCAACGGAAAATCCACATAGGCCTAACTCGAGCAACCAGACCAGTGACTGGTGATTCCGGAAATATGATCCACCAACTTTACCAAGCGCGTTCGTGACACTGATCAGTGACTGTGAGTAATTCATTCGAATTTTCTCTATTGACATTTCACGTGAGGACCACCTACGCAGACTATCAACAACGCTGGATTAAAGTAAATTTATTTGATTAACATTATATTAAGTATTTGTTTATTTATTTATTGGACTCTATACTATATTTGGTGTAAAATTATTCATTTTTAATTGAATTTTGCCTGGCCAGATAAGAGGTGTAAGAATTTTGAGAACAGGTGTTGTTGAAAACAGAGACAGATATTTTTCGGTCGTCTAAGCATTCTTTAATATTTCCTTATTTATTTATTATTATAGTAATTTCTTAATACGAATATTTAAAAATACTTTGACTTGGACTTAAAGAAAACAGATGACATAGCTACAGTTGGCCAGTAAGTTTGTTGTAAGGGGTAGTGTTGTAGAGGAAATTCGGGTTGTTATTGTTGCAGTCGTTCAGTTGAGTCAAGGTAAGCCAGTGAATTTCAGAATTTGAATTTGTTGCAAAGGCATACAGTGAATACAGAACTACATTTTTATTTACATTGAACCCAAACAATATAAATATAGCACAAGAATACAGAGTCTGATCAAAAGTTTGTCTGTCAATGTGTCCACTTAGTTTAGTGTTAAGTTACTAACATCTTAGCTTCTGATCTTTTCAGCTTAAAATGTAAACAAGGGTTTTAACCAAAAAAAAATCACGTAACATTTTGTGTGTTTATTGCAAAATGTAAATTGTTTAAAACAATTTAAAACAATTTAAACAGGTAAATTGTTTAAAACAACTTAAAACAAACAAGTCTTTATTTACAGGCAATTAACACGTCAGTTTATTTGTTACGTCAGTTAGATGCGCGTAGGTTTCTTTCAGTTGTCATTTATTTTTTTTTTAATTGCTTGTGATACTATTGCAATTTTTGCATTGATTAGTCAAGTACTTGCATGATTTGGTATTTATTATTTATTACCATCATGGCAGAGTTCTCAGAGACAGAAAAGTCTGACTTGTTGTCTACATTTTCAGGCATTGAGAGATCAAACCAGAAGGGTAGTACCCCTGAAGAATTTAAGAATTGGGTTTTGAAATATGCTGATTCCTTAAAGAAGGAATTACCCATGCCGTCTGTTCACCCTAAGTCCTGCAATTACCATGCCCTTACCCCATCTAGTCCAAACCCATTCCTCAGTGACCATGTCCCTCCCAGTCCTAACCCATTTGCCAATGACCTTACCCTTCCCCAAGCCTGATCTATTTGCCCATGACCTTACCCCTCCCAAGCCTGGCCTATTTGCCCATGACCTTACCCTGCCCACTTCCTTGACCCACATTCCTTTGAGTGGTGTCCCTAAAATATCAGGGTTTGCAGGTGACAAAAAGGGTGATATTTTATATGATCAATGGCGATACGAGGTAAAGTGCTTGCAAGCAAATGATTTTTCAGAGACATATTATTTGTTTCAGGAATCAGGTAGTACTATCGTGTTCTCCAGCGAGTAGAGTGCTAATGCGTCTAGGACCAAATGCAACCGTGGAGGAAATTTTAAATAAACTAGACAGCATCTATGGCATTGTAGAAGAGAAAGAAACACTACTTGCGAACTTCTATAGTGCGAAGCAAGGAGAAAGTGAGGATGATCCCCAACATGGGGATGCAGACTAGAGGATTTACTCAGCAAAGCTGTTATGCGAGGACAAGTGAAGCAAGGCGATGAAAATGAATTGAAATGTTAAGGAATATGTTCTGGAATTGAATAAAACCTAGTTTGAAGGACATATCAGGCCATTTACATGACAAATACCTCGATTTTGATGAACTGAGAATGGCAATGAGAGTAATCGAGCAAGACAAAGAGAAAAGAACAGAATCAGAAAAAACAGTCAAAACCAATACCATCAAAGAGAATTACTGTGGACAGAAAGCAGGAAGGATACAGATGATTTAAAAGGTGTTGTAAATAGACTGTCAACGGAATTAGAGAAGATGAGGAGAGAAAGGAGAAATGATGAGCAGAGAGGGAGAGGAATGACACGAGGAAATTACACTCCTAGATTTAGAGCTCCTCATAGATTCAGTATGCCATACAGATATCAGGCTCCTCAGATACAGCAAAATACCAGATTTCAGAATCAACAATCAACAGCCTCTGAGGAAGCTGTATGCTGGAGATGTGGCTTACAGGGTCATCTCCAAATTGAATGAGAGTTAACGTTGACCATTACAGAGGAAATTTAAACGGACGTCGACCTTCGGCAAGGGGCCACGGATAGGTTGAAGATTACAGAGCCCCATGTACCAGCCGAAATTGATTGGTGAATCAACAGAGACAGAAATTTGGATTTCACAAATGAAAGCCAAAGCCTTACTAGAACAGCATCAGAGTATCTACAATATCAAAATCATTTTATGACGACAATCTACAAGAAAACCCTATTCATCCAATACAGATTTCATCAACATCGAGTGTGCAGATGGAAATTCTCTTACTTACCTAGGATACATTGAAACGGAAAATTCAGCCAATGGGAAATTGCCAACTGTCAACCATTACCATGCCTTTTCTTGATTATTTACAGATTCGAATTACAGCAAATCAACTCCAGTTTTATTAGGAACCAACATCATCAACTTATTTCTCAGCAACACACATCAACAGTATGGAGAGAAATTCTTACAGGAAACACCATTACAAACACCTTGGTATTTAGCATTTAGAAGTTTACAGCTGAGAGAAAAAGCATTAATGAAGCAGAATTTTCATTAGCCATAGTGAAATCAGCCAAACAACCAACAATCACCATCCGTCCAAATAGCCAAGTAGTGATTAATGGGTATGAAGATAGGAATATCCGTACCACTCAACTTGTGCATTGCTACAATCAACAAAATACTCAAGAATTCCAACAGATCTTGACATTGAACCATCTGTCGTCAACTTCAACTTCAAGGAAAATCAAATATACCAGAAGTGAACATCAGTAATTTGACAACAAGCAACAGTGACTGTTAATCCAAAGGCAATACTTTGTGAGAATACACACAGTATCCATCATAGAACAGCCTCAACATCTAGAACAGGAGGAGATAACTCATTTACAGGATGTGAAAATTTCTACTGACAACTTGTCATCAAGTCAGATACAGGAAGTACATGAACTACTTAGAGCGTACGAGGATATATTTTCAAAAGGCGAGACTGATATTGGATTTAACAACACTGTAAAGCACAGAATCGACTTATTAGATGAACAACCTTTCAAGCAGAGAACACGGCGATACCACCTGCTATGTTTGAAGAGATCAGAAACCATTTACAGATGCTTTTAAATTCCAACGTCATAAGAAAATCAAGTTCACCATTCTCGAGAAATGTGGTCTTAGTTAGAAAAAGGACAACAAGTTAAGGATGTGCATAGATTACAGACAACTTAACCAGAGGACTAAGAAAGATGCATATGCTTTGCCACAGGATAGAAGAAATTCTTAATGCTCTTTCAGGAAACATTTTTTCAGTTTTGGATATAATCCGGGGACCATCAGGTAGAGAAAAGAAGAACATAAAGAGCAACAGCCTTCACCTAGGACCTCTTGGTTTTTACGAATTTAACAGATTCCATTGGACCATCAAACAGCCCTGCCACTTACCAACGGCTGATGGAGAGCTGTTAGGAGACCCACATTTAATATTTGTTTTATTTTCCTTGACACTTAATCATTTTCTCAAGATCATATGAAGAACACATTCACAGATTACAACTTGTATTGACAAACTTAGGGAATCAGGACCAAACTATCACCTAAGAAGTGTCTTATTTATGAGATAGGTAAAAGTAGGCCACTTTGTTTCGAGGAAGGAATAAGACAACCAGAAGGTACAAAAGTCCTAATTGGCCATTCCACGTAACCCGGGAAAAAATAAGAAAGTTTATTGGTTTCATCGGGTATTACAGGAGATTTTCCCCAATTTCAGTAAAATCTCAAAGCCATTGACAGAAATGATGCCAAAAGCCAAAGTAAAAGGAAAAAGGGAAAACAAGCAGCAAAGGAATTTAAATGGGGAACAGAACAACAAAAAACTTTCCAACATCTTAAACAACTCTTGACAGAACCACCGATTTTTGGATATGCAGATACAATCTTTCATTTCAGCTACATACAGATGCCAGCAAACTAGGACTTGGAGCTGTACTGTACCAGGAACAACAAGGAAGAAAAAAAGTTATCAGCTAGCCCGCCGCAGTCTAAGTCATACAAAAGAACTATGCAGCGCATAAATTAGAATTCTTTGCTTTGAAATGGTCGATTTGTGAGAAATTTCATGACTATCTCTATGGACATAAATTCACAGTACTACGGGCAACAATCCTTTGACATACTACTGATGCCAAACTTGACGCAGCAGGGCATAGGTGGTTAGCAGCCTTATCTGTTTATATTTCAGTATTATTTACAGGCCTGGTAAACAGAATCAAGATGCAGATGCCCTGTCCAGAAGACCAACTAATGATAATTTTCAGGCCATTTCTACAGATTCCATCAGAGCAGTATGTAAAGCAGTTCATGCAGAGCCACTTGTTACTACTTTATCTTTAGATTCTTCTATTATTGATCAAAATTTTTTCCCAAAAGGATGTTATTAAAAAGATAGATTGGTACAGTGTTCAGAGAAACACCCAACCATTAGATCCTGGATTCATCATGTAAAGCTACAAAAGAAACCTAGACTTGAGGGTTTTCCATTTCATCCTCATTCACAGGCATTAGTTAGGAATTTTAACAAACTTAGGCCATCAAAAAACCAAAGGGAAAAATTCATTTAAAGTGAATAGCAATTGGAATACCCCGATATTCAAAGACAAAGTTTTGACAGAATTACACAACAAGTTTGGCCATCCGGACAAGAAAGAACATCATTTTCTAAAACAGATTCTATTGGATAGGAATGCACCAAGAATGAAAACTGGATCAAAAATGTAACAATGTGTGCACAGGAAATCAAAAATCAAAAACACCATTAGTCAACATCAATTTTCCCATCCATTAGAACTGGTTTGCATGGATTTCTTAACATTAGAGATGAGTAAAGGAGGATATCAACATGTACTTGTTATAACAACCATTCACTGTTTTGCCATGGGGACAACACCCATGCTGCAAAGACAACAGCAGAAGCGTTATACAACAACTTTTTTTACTTACTACAATTCCAACACAATACATTCAGACCAAACTAATTTCAGAGCCAAATTATCAAGGAATTATGTCAGATTACAGGGATGAAAAAGTCAAGAACAACCCCTTACCATGCTATGGGCAACGGTCAATGTGAGAGATATAACAGAACTTTACTCAACATGCTAGGAACCCTGAAACCATCACAGAAACAGAACTGGAAGCTGTATATTAATCCGTTAGTGATGGGAAACTGCATCAAGAAGAGTAATATTTCCCCCTATTTTCTTATGTTTTGGGTGAACCAAAATTACCTATAGACATAGAGTTTGGCCTAAAAAAAAAGAAAAGAAATCAGTATCCAAATACATCAGCAATTTAAAGAAAACATGAAAGCAGCTTACGAATGTGAAAAATTTTCAAAGAAATCACAAAAGCAGAAAGCATTAAAGAAGAACAACAAATGAAAAAAACAGAAAACAGAACTTTAAAAATTGTAGCTTTTGATGGAAAGCACAAAAACCCATAAGTGGGAAGAAAACCTCTTTTAATTAAATCCCAATCCAGAAAACCCAGTGTATAAATACAAAAAGGGAAAAGACAAAAGGAAAAACTGGGCTTTTCATAGAAATCTTCTACTCCCATTACATTTAGATTATATAAAGCCATGTAGATGAATCAGCACCATCACCTTCCAAAACTCCTAAACCCAGGACAGGCAAACACGGAAGAAACAAAACAGGGTTTAAAAAACATCAGAGACTAGAGAATCAGAAGATGACAAAATTCTGATGAAACTAGATACAGAATTTATCCCGGGACCGGGATCAATATCCCTGAGGTTAACATCCCCGTAGATGTTAGTAAGACCCAGGAGATCAGAGAGTACAGAGATCAGAGAGTACAGAGATCAGAGGAGCAGAGAGTACAGAGCCCTAGAGAGCAGAGAGTACAGAGCCCTAAAGAGCAGATTGTACATAGCCCTAGAGAGCAGACTGTATAAGACCCATAGAACAGATGGATCATATAAAAAAGCAAAAAAAGAAAAAGAAATACAGCATCAAAGCAGAGGGAAAATAAAAACAACAGCCAGACAGACAGAGGCAGAGCCACAGCAGGAACATGCTGAAGCTAGTAGTCCCAATCGATGATAAAGAAGAACCTAACCCGTGTTACCAATGAGAAGTACTAGGGGAGAAGAAAAACCCGATAGATTAACCCTCAGGAAATGTCTTAGCACAGCAACAGCAGCAACAAGAATATGAAAAAATAATTGAATTGTTTAAGTCTTCAAAAGAAATGAAGTCATATGAAAAGGAAATAGTTCAGACCATGCTAGAATTTTAAAAGAAATTAATCTGTTTTTAATTGTACATATTTGTTTTTATTTCAATGCCCAGTTAACTTGAAGAATTGCAGTAAGAGAACAGAGTGTAGTTGGTAAGTCCATTAGAGAAATGACGGGGACGTCATTTTCTAATGGGGGGGGGGGGGGGGTTTGTAGTAAGGTATTTTATTTAAATAATAAAAGTTGGAGTGATTTTTAAATGATATAAAATAAATATAAATTAAATAAACTAAATAAACTATTAAATAATTTATAAATATAAGTCTTCCATTAAAGTTTATTCTTTTCATTCTTTACTAACTTGGGTATTTAGTTATATAATATACGCCCCTTTGGATACACCTGACATACACTTTTCATGACCACACACTTATTGGTCAGTTTTTGAAATATTTTTCATTGGTTAGGTTTTGGTCTTTGTGGTGTAGTGAGTTTTTTTAGTTTAGACTCTAGAATTCTGATTTTGTATAGAGAAAATAGTTTACTTTTTTTACTTTAAATCTATTTCCAAAACTTGAGACCTTGGCAATTAGAAATGTAAGTTTTTACTTGTTTTATGCTACTATATATGTTTTCTATAACATTTATGTTAAAAATGTGGAAAACAAGATATTTATTTTAAATGTCAACACATTGAGTTATTTGTCTATTTATTCAGATATTGATAAATCTATGAAGTTTTCTTTGACATCAATTTTTATATAAACCTGGAAATATTTTGAAATGAAGATTTTGGTCATCAAGATAATTTAAATATTGATTGATTATGAGAAAGGTATTTGTATAGAACAAAATGATTATTTTATTTATTGTACATAGGTAACATCATAAAATAAAGAAATGTATATTTGAATTGGAGAAAGTTTAAATTATAAAATTTGGGAGTTATCTGTATATATATTTTTATGATTTGTAAAGAAATATCAAAAAAGATAACTCTTCACAAGTTTGTCAAGTGTAATAGTGTTATTAGAGTTATTTCCCTTATATCACGTGTAAAGTATATTTCTTGTGTATTATCATAGTAAATGATGATAATTTATTGTAAAAGGGAAGACAGATAATTTTTTATATTTTATAATCGGAATATTTAATTGAAATACTATTTGTACATATTTTTATGACGCAATTTGTATATTGCAGGACTTCCTTATAAATTCCATATTCCAAATATTGTCCGTATTAATCAGCTAAAGATGTCATCATAATAAACATGCAAAACTACAACTTGGTGTTTTCCATCATATTGCCGGGAATACCCGCTACACAAGTACTTGTACTCGTATCTAAACGTAATATCGTCATCTCTTGTTAATTGTGTATTATTGTTTTTTTTTTTGTTCCTTTTGGGTAAATGGACCGCCCGTGAGGTCACGTCATGGCGTCGCGGACAACGGTTGCACTCCTTGTGTTATTATTATAGGTATTACGTATCTTGTTTTATTTACCGAAAATTTCGGCAAAACTGATAGGTACGCGCACTCCTGTGTTCTCACAAGTTGTAATCACAATTTTCCTGGGTATTGCAAACAGCACACGAATCAATATGTGAGCATCTCTAGATGTATAGTACAGACAACAATTTATTTCTTGCAAAAACAAACAAACAGAAAATGCCAAAGATGTAACAATTTTTATCCCACATTTATTCAATCTAAACAAATGCATGATACTGACCACTTCAATATTCAAAGCAATCTTACACTTCTTGCTACGTTTTGGGGTGCATATAAAATCGGAAAAACTTCGAATGTATTTTAAATGTACGAAGAAAATGACTATTAGATTTGAATTTCATTTACCAATCTTGTAATATTTATTAAAATAAAATCCTTGTGAAGTATAAAAAATCCAACTTAATGATTTGTTATACATTTTACCTTATGTTATTTAATTTAATTATAATTGACGACACAGCATACCTGTATTTTTTTTTTTACTTCATTATCAGGCTGATATTTCTAACGAAAGCCTATTAGGTATCTATCTAGAGAGAAAAAAAAATAAAAGGCGTTATAACGCCTTTTGAAAAGGCGTAATAACGCGAAAAAAAGGCGTTATAACGCCTTTTGAAGAGGCATTAATATTACATCTTTCCATTCCAAAGGCGTTATTACGCCTTTCCATTCTAAAAGGCGTTATTGCGCCTTTTTAAAAGGCGTTATTACGCCTTTCCATTCTAAAAGGCGTTATTGCGCCTTTCTAAAAGGCGTTATTACGCATTTCCAAAAGGCGTTATTACGTTTTTCCAAAAAGGCGTTATTACGCCTTTCTAAAAGACCTTATTTTGCCTTTTAAAAAGGCGTTATTACGCCTTTTAAAAGGCGTTATTACGCCTTTCCAAAAGGTTATAACTCTTTTGAATAACCATTATTTTGCATTTAACAGGCCGGTGCTTCGAACCCCCCCCCCCCCCAAATTGTTAATTATAATATCTTAACTCTAGCACTGAAGACTTTTCCCCAAAAGTGTGTATGTGAATAGGGGGGGGTTTACACTATTTGCACCCGAATTCTCTATATTCCTTCACATCTCACGACAACTGTTTGCATTCGTATTAAGAGAAGGCAACACTCTACTTGTGAAGATTCGATATAGGCAGATGTATCTTAGCTTTGCTTGCCATGTACTAAAATTCATGTAATTTAACAATTCCTTCTTGGAAAAACAGGTAACCATTTGCATAGGTACAATGAGCAATTCAAATCAATGATCCTTGGTAGATGTGTCTGGTATTTAAGGATGTACAACACACCTACCCCCCAAAAATTCCTGTCGTTTAATTTTCGATATTTTTGTATATTAATATGATGATATCTACTGCATGTATGCATATTTTGGACAAAATTGTTTGAGTGGTTTTTGGACAGGAACTTCCGAAAGTTACCCCCCTTTTTAGTTGTTTACAAGGAGAATTTTTTTTTAATTTAATGAACTACTTTAACCTTGATTTTCAATAAAACCAGGTTAGATATACATGTCAAATTTCATTGGCTTATTCCTTTAACCATTTAACACAAAAACATAGTAATCTTTTTGATATACATATCATCAAAACAATTTTTAAAGACCTTTAACTGAAAAACTGTGAATTTTCTAAGCCTTGAAAATTGCGTATTTTTCAAATTCAAAATTTTTTTGTGAAAAAACCTGTCGTTTAATTTTGGTAAAAAACTTTCTTTAGGTAGCTAGTAGTAAAAATAATCTTCATAATTTTTTGTATAATTTTTGTACGACCAGTTTTGATTTAATAGCGGAAAATTACCCCCTCCCCCTTTTCTCAATAAATCAAGTTCCCGCGCGTCTTTCAGACGGGGGTCGATCACTTTGTTATATGAATCTACAAATATACATTAAAAAAATTAAATTGGAATATTGCTTTTGCTTAAAAAATTTATTAACTTACACATTTAAGAGTTCTCATATGTAAAGCGTATTTAAATGTAGATTTTTAGGGAATTTTTGAATACCCCTATCACCCCCACCCCTTCCTTTTTGTGTCTGCAGACCATTAGCGTTTGACGAAACGTCGTTTTCAGTGCAAATATACTGGTAATTCCACAAGAATCCCGGAGGTATGCATTAGTTTTTAAATTAATGGATGCAGAATAAATATTGACTACTCTTTTTATATGTATCAGGAAAAAATTACTGAAAGATTTTAGTGTTTAGTCCATATACAATGTACGTATGCGTTATGCATTCAATATCACAATTGAAACCTGGATACGAATTCAAGTTTTGTTGAAATTGAATATGTTGATTTTTAATTTTATTTCTTTAATTTTACTCATTATAAAAATGGTGTATGGTCAACTCTCCTGTGATATAAATGGAATAATTGTAGCTTCTTTCATGTCATAATTTCAAACGATACAGTATATGTGTGGGCCATGGGGCATTAGATGTACATACACCCCTCATGATATTGTACGCATTCTTTCAATGTCGTCGCTTCTAAAGTTAAAATGAAAATTCCGTATTTGTCCACATTAACTTCAAAATATCAAACATTAAACCCTTCATCTATTTCAATTTATATCAAATCCCACATTGATATATTTTTTTAAATCTTATAGGCTACGTTTTCTTTTGATTCGAGGAAATGCGAACCGACATTGTTGACAGAAAGTCAAAGGTACGATTTGCTGCAATAGGATATTCATAAATGCAGATAATTTCAGTACTAGTGAACAATTCTTTTCAATTCTATACTTACATTGTGTATATGAAGTCTATAGTATTCAATTCTCGGATTTATCAGGTCTTGCTGTATGATTCTGTGGAAAACCGTGAATCAAGGGAGGAAAATAAACATCTCCTACATTTTCAGAGTTGTTCCTCTTTGATCAGTAAGGGTCTGAGAACAACATCTATTTTACATTGTAAAAAGTTTATTGTTTATTTATTGTTGTTTTATTTAATTAAAAGAAGAAAAACAATATTTATATCGTGTATGCACAAATTGTAATGAAGACCATTAATCGGAATGTTATATAGGCAATTGTACATAATGAAATTTCGGCAATGTAAAATAAAATTTTCAGAATAAAAAAAAATGCTGCGCTTTGATCAAAAATACAATTTATTGTACAAATGAAATGAAATAAACATTAAGAGATGGTATTTATGTCTTGCTTTTTACGGAGTTTAATCGGGTAAATTAAAAAAAAAAAATACTTATTGATTGAGTATGGTACGCACAATCACAGAGCCAAGCCCCATATCCCAATTTTCTTTCACTGATTGATATACATCAGGATCGTTTTACTCGTCGTTTTGACGCTTTATTTTGACGTTAAACTTGACGTCACGTCAAACGTTCAATTGAAATCGCCTTTAATTTTTTTCTCTACATCTTATAAGCTTTCGTAATTTCTCATAAGCAGACATAAATAATTATTATGATTCGATTATTCTAACAACTTTTTTGAAGTGTTTATACACGTACATGTATATTACATGTATTTGTACACGTCATGTATTAATCAATATTTACATTTGCTGGATGTCTTTCCGTATATGACAATACAAATTGAATTGACATTCAATTTTCAATGACATGCAGTCGGTCACATCAATCAGATTTAAAACAAATAGCGCAAGACTTTTTGGAAAGTATTCATCGTGATGTCATATGACGTCGTATATATACGTGAAGTTGCATTTCATTAACAAAGTCTAAATAGAGCATTTTTTCTTTGTAACGTGAATAGAAATAAAAATATAAATATAAGAAATAAAATATCATTTTTAGAGTTTCTCATTGGGTATGACATGAAGTCGGTATACGTGATCAAATTTACTATAACGCCCTTCGAGATCTATAGAATTTGATCACGTGACCGTCTTCATGTCATACCCCAATGAAACTCTTAAAATGGTATCTTATTTCTTAAATGTCAACTTTATCATGACATCATTGACATCATTATCAATTTTAGATAAAAAGAAAAAAATAAAAATGTATTCGTACTAATCATGTATATTTTGATTCATACTTATAAAACTTAAATTATGACAAGACGGTGCATAAAATATGAACTCAAAATTGTAAAATTGTAGGCATTGCGATGATTGTTTACGATGCAAGCATGAAAATAAAAGAAGTCTTGACAATTCATAATGACATTGCAACTAAATTGTCAAAAGTGTGACATCAACAACGTGTATAGTAAAAGCAAGGTCATTATAACAAAGCAGAGGAGGTAACCTCGATATAAAATCAACTCTGTCGACATTGCAATGCCGACAGTATAGACATGGTAATTTGCAAAGTCAAATGTAAATAAGCAAATTCAGAGAATATCTGTTCTTACCTTCAGGAAAAAAGAGCATGCGCAGTTCTTGAGGTGGTGGGTTCGAGGGAAGTACTTTACAAAGTTCGGGAGGCGGGTCCATTTTAGGATTTATAGTATAAAAAATTAATCCCCTCCACCGATAAAAATTTAAAACTTGACATGAGCGGATATGAAAGTTTAATATACATGAAAAAATAAGTTTACGATTTTGACCAATTATTTTTTACCTCAAAAACAAAGGAGGTTTTCTTTAGGCCATATGAAGTTGTAAAGAATTTCAACGCAAAAACTCAAAGGCTTCTCGAGATATCTCGTGGAAACGAAAGTATTACAGATAGACAGCTATACAGACAGACGAAAGGAGGAACCGACAAACCGAAAATGACATACCCCACGTTCAGTGGGGGAACATTAAGAACCCCAAAACAATGTAGACTATGTAAACATGTTATCATAATGACATTGTCGATATTGCAAAATGGACGATATTTAAACGAAAATATAAATTCGGCACGGATAAAAATGTAGACAAAAATTAACAATACAACATTGATTTTACTTACTGGATTGTATAAATCCAATTTGAATAGCCGTAAAGATGTTGAAACTTATACTTTGTAGCACTGTACATTCAGCAATAAATACGAATGAAACCTTGAGTTTTTTGATTGGCTTATTTGGAACTTGGATTACCAAATAAAGTGAAATGGGCAATATTCTATTTTCCACCATTATAGAGTGAAAAACTTCAATCAAAGCTGTACCGCCTGCTTTACATAAATTGAATGTTTTACATTATCCTGAACAGCGTCAAAGTTATGATTATAAAAATCAGATATGAGGAAGATGAGATTTATTGAACTGATACATGTCTGTACACTGAAATTGATAAAATCATTTCTTTTTTATATGAGCTCTTTCAGTGCTGCTTTTACTAAATTAACAAAGATTGTTTAAGGTCAAGATCTAGTAAATGAAAGGTGCCTACAGATTTATCAAATTTGAGAATAAATTCCTTTATTGATGCTTTACAACTTTAGTTTCGTCAAATAAGGTGTTTCGGGGCATAATTTGTAGGTAAACAAGATGAACAAGAGGCCCAGTGGCCACATCGCTCACCTGAGCAATTTGCTAGGAAAAAGCACATATCAGATCCGAACTGAAAGTTTGATCCGAACTGAAAGTTTACTGAGTTTGGGGGGGGGGGGCTTGACATTTTAACCTTCCAGGGGGTCATGATTTGAACAAACTTGAATCTACACTACCTGAGGATGATTCCATATAAATATCACTAAGCATGGCTTTGAAGTACTTTTGAAAAGGTTTCCCTATATATTCCTATGTAAAACTTTGGTCGGCCATTTTGGCCCCACTCTAGCCCCGGGGTTCATGATTTGAACAAACTTGAATCTACACTACCTGGTGATGATTCCACATGAGTTTCATCTTTCCTGGCCCAGTGGTTCTTGAGAAGAAGATTTTTAAAGATTTTTCCTATATATTCCTATGTAAAACTTTGATCGGCCATTTTGGCCCCACCCTACCCCCAGGGGTCATGATTTGAACAAACTTGAATCTACACTACCTGGTGATGATTTCACATGAGTTTCATCTTTGCTGGCCCAGTTGTTCTTGAGAAGAAGATTTTTTAAAAATGCCATTAATTTTTCTCTAATTCATAATTATCTCCACTTGGAAAAGGGCGTGGCTCTTCATTTGAACAAACTTGAATCCCCTTCACCTAGGGATACTTTATGGCAAGTTTGGTTGAAATTGGCCCAGTGGTTCTTGAGAAGAAGATGAAAATGTGAAAAGTTTACAACAACAACGACGACGACAACGACGACTACAACGACTACAACGACAACGACAACGACAGACAACGGACAAATTGTGATCAGAAAATCTCACTTGAGCCTTTGGCTCAGGTGAGCTAAAAACTGTATTTTAAACTGTCATTTTCAATGCAAAATTAAGAAAAACAGTCATGAATATTGGAGTTTTTTTAAAATTCGACAAAGGAAATGTATTGAGATTGCTTACAGTCTCTCAGAAAACGGTAATTTGTTTGTTCATGGCCTCTTTTTTAAAATAATATCAAATGTAATATAGGTATCCAATTTATTTTTCACATGATTTCAAATTGAATGTTATGAAAATACGCTATTTTCTACATAATTCTGCTAATTTAAGGACAGATGATATTACTGATTAGTAGAAATGCATTTTTTCTTCTCCTCCGCCTATGGGTATTAAGTGATCGAACTAAGCATGCTATGTGTATACCGTTATGATGAGCACTGGTGTCTCTTTTAAAATTGTGAATGTCATGGCCTCTGGTTTAAAACATGAACCAACTTCAATACATGTAGTTGGAAAGTTGTTACATGGTGCTCAGGTGACCTATAAGGACCCCTTATTACCCCTAGAAAGGATTTAAATTAAAGTTTATCATAGTTGAAATTGATGGAGAATAAACTTCTCAGTCTCAAAAATTACTGTTTTTTGGGGAGGAAAATACTACCAGGTACATGTGTATCATATTAAAGATCCCTCACTGCTACACTAAGTGCCTGAGTAAAGATATATATTTGACAGAGCATAATTTCTTAAACAGAACTATGATTGGGCGAATTTAAAACGGGGCAAAACTGTTCGCAAGTGCAAAAGGGCGAATATAACCCTGTATACTGTATACAGCATTACATGTATGTCAGCCACGAAGCATCGTTTTGGAAAGGGGGGGGGGGGGAGGAGCCAGGATTTTCTTTTTGACTTATCTGAAAACGTTGACAAAATCAGGTTATTTTTTAGACTTTTTTTAAAGGAATGAAATGTAAATGTTCATAACAATCTTATGTAGCTTTAGTATAGCTACATTAATGTGTACCGGGTTTACCTGTGGTCACTAACTGGTAATTTACACCTGTTTACATTCAAACTTTATGTCCCTGTTGTTAAAATTGATTTGTGTACTCTGTTTTACACATGATTATAAAATCAGAAGTTAATAAAATAGTAGTTTTTATCAAAATTAAAGAAAATTACAAATTTACCTGTTTCTCACCTGTGAAATACAGGTAAAAATTACTTTTCAAAGCGAAAACCCCCAAAACATTAAAATTTAGTATTTTCCCTGTGTAAATATATATAGTTTTATATATCTTACTCTGAAAAGGAAAAAGATATTGACATTTGAATATTTTTTGTTGTTATTTCACAACTTTTTCCAGATATTCAGTGTTCAATGGTATTTTACATAGAAATATATATAGGGATGAAAGAGTTAAGCAAAAGACAGGAACGCAAAAATTCATGTAATAACACATTTTTTTTCGTCAGCCAGATTGAGTACAATTTTCAATAGTGTAGTGGCTTATGAAAAGAAAACAAAATAAAAGGAAAAAATAGATATGCGCAATTTCTTACAATTAATAAATTTTATAATATATTGATTTATTGAATTAGCTTTATGTGTTTAAAATTAGTTTAATAAATGTATTCAAATTATAGGTGTTGCAAATTAGAAACGTGCATCTGTGGGCAGGGTTGTTGGGGGTATTGACCAGTGTGCTTTTGCTTTCTTTTATAGACAAATGCAATATAATCCAAAAAAAATATTCATTTGTACTGGCAGGTGTAAATGTATAGCGGGAAGGGGTTTATTGACAATAATGATACCATACTGTTCTAAGCAAATCTACAGCATTGCAGACAAGCAAAAACAAAATTCTATCTCTCTCTTTTTTTCTAACCTATAATAAAATGGATTGTTTTTGCATGTCCACAATAATGCAGTAATAAACATACGAAGTAAACACCCAACCCTATCCCTGCGCCTACTCGCTTGACACAGACATACACTTCTAATTTGTTAACCAATGTATACATGCCGAATATGCATATCAAGAGCTTTTAAGGAACCTATGGTCAATCTTCGGTAATTAGATATGTGTTATTGGTTAGAAATTTATTAAGACTATCAAAAATATGCCAATCAAAGTTAAATTAATTCTGTATAATTAAGTAGAGTGCATTCAACATAATTAAAATCAAAGTCAGAAAAACGATACATTTAGATGTATTTATGTCTGTAAAACCCCTAACGTTGGTCTCATTGTTTTAGTTCTAAATATTTTAACAGCGTGTTTCTCATGTTGGTTACATGTGTATATTTGGATCAATTTTATGATCTTTTTTGTTAAACGCAGACAAAAAAAATTGTTTTGCTTTATTACATATTGTTTATAACATTTTGCGTTGTCTTCAGTGCAAAAATAAAATAACGCAAAATGTAACAACGAAAAAGGACGTTATTGCATTTTGCGTTGATCTCCACGCAAAATGTAATAATGCAAAATGTAATAATTTAAAAATCATGTTATTACATTTTGCGTTGATCTCGACACAAAATGTAATAACGAAAAATGTAATAATCCAGGTTTATTACATTTCGCGTTGTTATTACGTTCGCGTTGTAACAAAACCGCACTCTGTTCGAAAGAAAATGTTCCGGAATTTGTATGTGCGGTAGGTGTTGAAAATTGGCATATATTTCTTAATACTCAAAGTCATTAATAATGACTCTATAACATTTCATTTAGAAATACTATGTTATACATCATGAAAATAAAAATAATACCATATCCTCAAGTATATTGTGTAAAATAAGGACGAACAAGATGTGTTTTGTGAAACGCTGTGCGCCCGGCGGCAACAAAAATCGAAAAAAAGCTATTTCTAGCATACTAGCATAGGTAACAGTCAAGGTCACAAGGTCATTGACCTTGGTGTCATTTGAAAGACCTTGATTAGTGGAGTATGCACACCAAATATGAAGTCTCTATCTTTTATGGTTCAAAAGTTATGGAGAAAGGTACGAAAAAGCTATTTTTAGCATGTAGGTCACAGTCAAGGTCACCAGGTCATTGACCTTGGTGTCGTTTGAAAGAACTTTATTAGTGTAGTATGCATTCTAAATATGAAGTCTCTATCTTTCACGGTTCAAAATTTATGGCGAAGGTTAAAGTTTGCAGACAGAAAAGCTATTTTTAGCATAAAGGTCACATTCAAGGTCACAAGGTCATTAATATTGGTGTCATTTGAAAGCACCTTATTAGTGAAGTATGCATACCAAATATGAAGTTTCTACCTTTCATGGTTCAAAAGTTATGGCGAAGGTTAAAGTTTGGGGACAAACAAACAAACAAACAAACAAACAAACAAACAGACAGACAGACAGGACAAAAACAATATACGCCTCGGATCTATCGATCCGGAGCATAAAAAGGGACCAAGCAACTATACTTAAATGGAAAACTCCTTTAAACTTCTAATACCATTACATGTTCCTAGATAAAAAATCAGCATGCGTTACCAGGGTCTTGAAAAAATTTCAAAATTTTGCATCATTCAAAGAAAAATAAACATAAATTACAGATTTTTTTCATCAAAAATTGTTTTAGAAAAAGAGGTGTACAAATCCATATAGACACTAAAGCATTGCATAACTTTTATTTATTGGAACTCTTCAACTCCAGGGAAGAATCCAAATAAAGTTCAAACTATGTTGCGTGTGAAATCTAAAATTATACCGTCATTTAAATAAATGGCATAACTTATCTAAAGTTATGAGTGTGGTGAGCCTAGCATTAGAAGATATAAATATATTTATCTATACATGTACAGGTTAAAAATGAAAGATTTACAAAGAAGAACAGAAGTTCTGCTTACACAACGATCTGTTATTATCATTTAGTCATTCTTGGTTTTCATTGTCCCCCTCGTCCTCTTCCTCTCTCATTTCAAGTGTGCAACTAATAGGAGTACTGCTGAAAACATCAATAGCTATAACTTGTAATTCGGTGTCTCCAAAGATGCAACATACGATGAAAGGTTGCTCATTTTGACCAAATAATCCCATGAGCAGATTCATAGGAAGTGGAACTGGCAATTCTCCAAGTAAGAAGCACCCTTCGTCATCTGTATATTTTACTTCTTTTTCAGAAGTGCAGAATTTTTTTCCCGCCGCTAAGAGTTGAAAGGGGGAGGTTGGTGTACATACACGGCATGTTCTATGCCCTATCTCTACCTCTGTTCCCGCAGAAATTATAACATCGAAACAATCACGGCATCTATCTACGCCACCAACTGTGATTTTCTTCGCCTCTGGGTGAATCTAGGATCGAACTCTGGGCAAATACTCATTCCATATGTAAACCGAAGAATTCTTGATTTTATTAGTGATGGATCATGTCCAAAAATCACAGCCCCTTTAACCACTGACAATCCTGCCTCTGGAGGCATAACAAATCGAACAGAATTAAAAGACTTCTTAATTTCTGTTTGTATATAAATGGATTCCGCTGAACCCCCTACAAGCAAAATGATTGATATTCCTTTTGTCTTCGGATTATCAACAACTTTTTGCATATGTTCAATTATTTCGTGAATAGACGGGTCAAAGAAGCTTTTCATGGTTTCTACATTTATATTTATCTTGTCTCTCTCAACTTTTGATCCCACCGATCTTTCAAATACTTCTTCCAAGGTTTTTCCTACGTTTTTTTCGCACAACTCGTTTAGGGTAACAGCTGGTATTGACATTCGAATTGGGTATGTTCTCTCCGAGGCTAATGACCTCTTTACTACCTCAAAATCGCGAAAAATATCGAGATAGTACTCTGGTTTCTCTTTTCTAAGTTTTTCCATGACTTTTTCTCCGAGTATGTCCGTGAGATGTTTTTCAAATTCCTTGTCAACTGCCGTCCCACCGCAAGCTCCCCCGGTAGCTTTGTGAATTTCTCGCAATCTTCTATTTTCCACTTTTTCGTGCACAGTTATATCAACAGTTCCTCCTGTAAAAACAATCTTTTTACTTAGTAATCCGCTTTAAAAGGTACAATACAAACGCCATCTATGGATGGATACTTTTCTAGGACAGTTTTATCATATTTATTACATGATAATAATCACTCATAATAATAAATTCATGTAAGATGTAAAAACTTTGTTCATCTCCAACTAAAGAACTTCCAATCAATTGTTTTTCTGCATTATATATGCTGATCTCAAACATCGGTGATCTTGTCTTTGTTGTAATCAGGCAATCTAACATCCGTTAATAATTCACTAAGTACATAAAGGCCTAAAAAATTAACAGGAAAAAAACGTATGTGACAATTTGATCTATCACTACGCAGTACAGTTAAGGTTACAAATGGAAATATCGGCGATTTTTTAAGATGAAAAATACATACTTTATTAGGATGCGCGATTCTTTTTCAGGACTTTACTGGAAACATTTAGAATTTTTATTTAGACTTGTCACGTGATGTCGACGTCACAGGATTTTTAGCAATTATACTATAATATATGCAGTTTAGAGGTCATCTATAACTTCTAATATTGCAAGGGTATAACCAAGTTAAAAATCTTAGTTTAATTTATAATCCTTTTCAACACTATATGTAGTTTGTGAAAAGTGCAGCGAAACATATAGATTCCCATTTTAAATGCTAAAATTTAATTTGTTGGACAGCAGGTTGAATATTTTGCTGGTCAACTACATTTTATTTAGCTATAATCAATTAATTTGCAGTATTTCATGAGGTTCGCAGCACTTTGAGGGTATGCCCTTGCAATAAATCGATTGTTAGGGCCCTTCCACTACCTTTCAATGAATCTGCATACAAACACACGACAGTACCACTTGTCTGGAGAATATACTGTAAATGTATTACATTTGGCGGTGTATTCTTTTGAGCGTTTTTGGCGGATAGAACCTTCCGCTAATTCAAGTACAACGCGAAATGTCTTAAACATATATACATTAATATTTTATAAGAATATTAAGAAATGCTCTGAATCAAATCTATGCTAACTTGTTCAAAAATCAATTTCCGCCAAATATTGTACACGCTAAATATAATACATTTACAGTATGGACAGTTAATAAATATAAAATGCTAAAATAGACATCGCATCCAACTTAACGGCCTTTTATTTAACTGCAAATAATATATTTTAGAACAAAAGACATTTTTCACTGTACAAAATGTTACTGCTACTTGATCAGCCTCTCACTGTGTACAAATCAGTGGCGGATCCAGGGGGGGGGGGTTACGGGGATTGCAACCTCCCCCCTTTGGATTTGCCAAAAAGAAAAGAGAAATAAGAAAGTTCCAATTTTTTGTTGTGTTTCTACTATAGAAAATGTAAGGTGAAAGGCTAATGTTGTAATATATTAAGAAATTCGGTTGAAAAAAACAAAATAAAATCGCACCCCTTTTCAGGTTCGGAGATTTATTTTCCTTTCTTTTTCAAAAACTTTCTGGTAATGTATACAAGTACTTTTTCCCAGATTGATCAAAGTCCCACTTTCAAAAACTATACTCCACCCTGTATCGATATTCCATTGAGTTATTTAACTATATGTATGTATACAACGTACGTTTTAACTGTTTTCGCCTTAAACCCCCCCCCCCCCCCCTTTTGAAAAATACTTCAACACCCCTTTGAAAAATTTCTGGATCCGCACTTGCAAACTGCGTCATTTTTGCGAGATGACGTCACATTGACAAGTGCATTGCGATCGATGCATCGTTTATATACTGTTGTGTGGGATTCAACAAATGACAAAACTGCACGTAATATTAAGTTTTTATGTAGTATACAGCTATCCAGCTCTTTGAAATAGCATATAATTTCATTTTGTGGTATTTTGAAGACCTTATATTTTGAGTGACGTCATAAAAAAACATTTCCCTTTTCCCTTACAAAGGACAAGATAGGGTAACAGCCGAATCTGGCCCCTTATTTGATATAAAAATCAGAACACTGGTAAAATTGTGATAGTTTGAAGTTAAGGTAGGGTTCTTCTCTGGTTTCTGACTAGATGAAACATTCAAAGTATATTTGCTTATATGTCTTATATATTGAGGTGTGAGGAATTTAAAAGACCATATTTTTCTTTCCTCATCACAATTGAACAACTTTAAGTAGAAATGGTAAACTGCGTTTGAAAACTAGCAGGGACTATATTTTTGGCGGAATGGTGGCGTATGAAAATATCTTCTTTTCTGCCTCTCAAAATTATAATAGAACAATGAATTTAGTTATAATTTTTGCACAATCGAAGACTTGGAGAAATTTTAAAATGTAAGATAAATTAATAATGAGGGACTAAACTTTCAAAATATATCAAATAGATATGATTTTCCAAACAAATTATAACTTTATTAGCTTTTAAACGCTTCCTATCAAAGTGCAGATTTGAGCCAAAAATCCATAAAAAGTATTTTTTCTCTCTTAGTAAACGATCAAAACTTTTTGTTTTTGTATCATTTTGTACATTTATAAGACTAATTTATCATATGTGAAAATAAGAAAAAGTTAAATACAGGAAGCATATGAAAATAACTAATATATCCTTAAAAATTAAGAAAAACAGAGAAAATTCGGATTAGCCAATATCCAGTTAAGAGTCAGTCCGCGAGAAAACCATGCAGAACTGTCCAAATCGAAGGTTGTCATATCTTAATGAAATTTGGTGGGTAGTTTGACTTTATAATATGTTATTCAAAAATGGCCAAAAAAATTCCCATCATTCAACATGGCAGCCGTAGGCAGCGCCAACTCCTTTTTGCACATTTAAGTATAAGTGCACTTAAAAAATTCAAGAAAAATGGTAAAATTCACATTTAATTTATTTTACTCAAAATTAAACTTGCATTTCCATTAAGGTATTTTTAAGTAACATAAGACTATGTTCTTTCAAAATTGACATTTATCATAATCAAATATGCAATATATCAAAGGGCAGACAACTCTTGAAAATTGGCATGATGCCAATTTTAAGAATTGCCAAAAGCATTACAAATTTAATGCCCCAAATCTTCCAAGACCAATCTTTGAAATTAATTTTTTTGATTTTATTGTACAAATATAACTCTAAACATTATCTTTGCAAAATATTGACTTGGGATGTAATAAATAATTGAGATATGGGGATTTACATATTGCCAATTTTTGAAAAAATTGCTCAAACTCAAATGGGTTACAAAGTCAAATATAGTATTAAAATTATAAACA